>NC_142471.1:62095757-62398787 GCF_049115385.1 Moschus berezovskii | reverse complement strand
TAATTAATATGGCCTTCTCTCAACTTCCTCACTGATAACCACCCAGACTCTGCTTGATTCCACCTAACTATGGAGACCTCATACCCGTGAGGTAGCCCAGTTTGACTGCAGAGTTCCAAAGAATAGCAAGGAGAGATAAGAAAGTGTTCCTTAGTGAGTAATGCAAAGAAATAGGGGAAAAAATAGAGTGGGAAAGACTAGAGATCTCTTCAAGAAAGTTAGAGATACCAACGGAACATTTCATGCAAAGATGAGCATAATAAAACAGAAATGGTATAGACCTAACAGAAGCAGAAGATATTAAGAAGAGGTGGCAACAATACACAGAACTACACAAAAAAGATCTTCATTACCCAGATAATCACAATGGTGTGATCACTCACCTAGAGCCAGACATCCTGGGATGCAAAGTCAAGTGGGCCTTAGGAAGAATCACTATGAACAAAGCTAGTGGAGGTGAAAGTGCTGCACTCAATATGCCAGTAAATTTGGAAAACTCAGCAGTGGCCTCAGGACTGGAAAAGGTCAATTTTCATTCCCATCCCAAAGAAAGGCAATGCCGCACAATTGCACTCATCCATCTCACACTCTAGCTTTGTTTGTAGTGATGCTTCCTAAGGCCCACTTGACTTCACATTCCAGGATGTCTAGCTCTAGGTAAGTGTGTACGAACAAAGCTAGTAGAGGTGATGGAATTCTAGTTGAGCTACTTCAAATCCTGAAACATGATGCTGTGAAAGTGCTGCACTCAACATGTCAGCAAATTTGGAAAACTCAGCAGTGGCCACAGGACTGGAAAAGTTTTAATTTCCAATCCCAAAGCAAGGTAATGCCAAAGAGTGCTCAAACTACCACACAATTGCAATCTTCTCACACACTAGTAAAGCAATGACCAAAATTCTCTAAGACAGGCTTCAGCAATATGTGAACCATGAACTTCCAGATGTTCAAGCTGGTTTTAGAAAAGGCAGAGGAACCAGAGATCAAATTGCCAACATTTGCGGGATCATGGAAAAAGCAAGAGAGTTCCAGAAAACATCTATTTCTGCATTATTGACTATGCCAAAGCCTTTGACTGTGCGGATCACAAGAAACTGTGAAAAATTCTGAAAAAGATGGGAATCCCAGACCACCTGACCTGCCTCTTGAGGAACCTGTATGCAGGTCAGGAAGCAACAGTCAGAACTGGACATGAAACAACAGACTGGTTCCAAATAGGAAAAGGAGTACGTCAAGGCTGTATATTGTCACCCTACTTATTTAACTTCTATGCAGAGTACATCATGAGGAACGCTGGGCTGGAAGAAGCACAAGCTGGAATCAAGATTGCTGGGAGAAATATCAATAACCTCAGATATGCAGATGACACCACCCTTATGGCAGAAAGTGAAGAAGAACTAAAGAGCTTCTTGATGAAAGTGAAAGAGGAGAGTGAAAAAGTTGGCTTAAAGCTCAACATTCAGAAAACTAAGATCATGGCATCTGGTCCCATCACTTCATGGCATATAGATAGGGAAATAGTGGAAACAGTGGCAGGCTTTATTTTCTGAGGCTCCAAAATCACTGCAGATGGTGATTGCAGCCATGAAATAAAAAGACGCTTACTCCTTGGAAGGAAAGTTATGAGCAACCTAGACAGCATATTAAAAAGCAGAGACATTACTTTGCCAACAAAGGTCCGTCTAGTCAAGGCTATGGTTTTTCCAGTGGTCATGTATGGATGTGAGTGTTGGAATATGAAGAAAGCTGAGCGCCAAAGAATTGATGCTTTTGAACTGTGGTGCTGGAGAAGACTCTTGAGAGTCCCTTGGACTGCAAGGAGATCCAACCAGTTCATCCTAAAGGAGATCAGTCCTGGGTGTTCATTGGTAGGACTGATGTTGAAGCTGAAACTCTAATACTTTGCCACCTCATGCGAAGAGCTGACTCATTTGAGAAGACCCTGATGCTGGGAAAGATTGAAGGCAGGAGGAGAAGGGGACGACAGAGGATGAGATGGTAGGATGGCATCACCGACTCAATGGACATGGATTTGGTTAGACTCTGGGAGTTGGTGATGGACATTGAGGCCTGGTGTGCTGCGGTTCATGGGATTGCAAAGAGTCGGGCATGACTGAGTGACTGAACTGAACTGAACACATGCTAGCAAAGTAATGCTCAAAATTCTCCAAGCCAGGCTTCAACAGCCTGTGAACTGTGAATTTCCAGATGTTCAGTCTGGATTTAGAAAAGGGAGAGGAAATTGCCAGAGATCAAATTGCCAAAATCCGTTGGATCATCAAAAAACTGAGAGAGTTCCAGAAAAATATCTACTTCTGCTTTATTGACTATGCCAAAGACTTTGACTGTGTGCATCACAACAAACTCTGGGAAATTTTGAAATAGATGGGAATACAAGACCACCTGACCTGCCTCCTGAGAAATCAGGAGGCAGGTCAGGAAGCAACAGTTAGAATGGGACATGGAACAACAGTCTGGTTCCAAATGGGAAAAGGAATACGTTGAGACTGTGTATTGTCACCCTGCTTATTTAACTTACTTGCAGAGTACATCATACGAAATGCTGGGCTGGATGAAGCCCAAGCTGGAGTCAAGATTTCCAGGAAAATGTGAATAACCTCAAATATACAGATGCTGCTGCTGATAAGTCACTTCAGTCGTGTCTGACTCTGTGCGATGCCCTAGACGGCAGCCCACTAGGCTCCCCTGTCCCTGGGATTCTCCAGGCAAGAACACTGGAGTAGGCTGCCATTTCCTTCGCCAATGCATGAAAAAGAAAAGTGAAAGTGAATTCACTTAGTTGTGTCCAACTCTTCGTGACCCCGTGGACCGTAGCCCACCAGGCTCCTCCATCCATGGGATTCTCCAGGCAAGAATACTGGGTTGGGTTGCCATTTCCTTCTCCACAAATACACAGATGACACCACCCTTATACCAGAAAGTGAAGAAGAACTAAAGAACCTTTTGATGAAAGTGAAAGAGGAGAGTGAAAAAGGCAGGATGGACCTCCCATTGAAAATTTAGTTTAGCTGTTGAGATTGATAGTGATACACACATCTCAATAGGATATGAAAAGGTCTGTTACACACATAATGAGGCTTTCTGTGGAGGGCAGGTGGCTAGAAACCAGATCCAAAAATGGCTTGAGAGAGCAGAGGAAGGATGCAGGCTTGAGATTTTTATGGTCTTTTAGGGATGGATTGGGGATGAAGGTTCTTGGTGAAAAACCAGAACTTATATGCTTTAAATTTTGTTCCTGTGGCAAGGAAGTATCACTTGAGCTTTCTTTCAAGTCACCTAGTCCAGCTTTCTTCCATGACTTCAGGTCCTATTTAGATCACCTGGTATCTTACTCTTGAATTTAACCCATTTATAGTTATTAGGTTCAGAGAAGGCAATGGCAAGCCACTCCAGTACTCTTGCCTAGAAAATCCCATGGATGGAGGAGCCTGGTAGGCTGCAGTCCGTGGGATCGCTAAGGGTCGGACACAACTGAGCGACTTCACTTTCACTTTTCACTTTCACACATTGGAGAAGGAAATGGCAACCCACTCCAGTGTTCTTGCCTGGAGAATCCCAGGGACGGGGGAGCCTGGTGGGCTTCCATCTAAGGGGTCACACAGAGTCGGACAAGACTGAAGTGACTCAGCAGCAGCAGCAGCAGCAGTCCAGATGTCAGTAGAAGAAGAAAAGACGAGGCTTACAAATTGTCATCGAACAGGAATAAAGCTAGTCATATTCTTTATTTTGGTTGGGAAGACTGTTTTTAATACTATAACATATTTTTTAAATATCTTAATGTAACTCCAATTTCTGTCACTGTTCTTTTCTTCTACAGAAAAAGCACACTAAAATTTTTTTCTTTTTTAAAAAAATTATTTGTTTTTAATTGAAGGGTAATTGCTTCGCAATATTGTGTTGGTTTCTGCCATACATCAACATGAATCAGTCATAGGTATACATATGTCCCCTCCCTCTTGAACCTCCCTTCTACCTCCCATGCCTTTCTACTCCTCTAGGTTGTCACCCTGGCTTGAGGTCCCTGATTCATACAGCAAATTCCCTTTGGTATCTATTTTACATATGTTAGTGTATATGTTTCCATGCTACTCTCTCCATTCATCCCACTTTCTCCTCCCTTCCACACACCTGTGTCCATAAGTCTGTTCTCTATGTCTGCATCTCCATTTCTATCCTACAAATAGTTTCATCAGTACTGTCTTTCTAGATACCATATATATGAGTTAATATACAATAGCTGCTTTTCTCTTTCTGACTTATTTCACTCTGTGTAACAGGCTCTAGGTTTGTCCACCTCATTAGAACTGACTCAAATGCATTCCTTTTAATGTCTGAGTAATATTCATTGTATATATGTACCACAGCTTCTTTAACCATTCATCTGTTGATGGACATCTAGGTTGCTTTCATGTCCCAGCTATTGCAAATATTGCTTCAGTGGACATTGGGGTACATGTGTCTTTTTCAATTTTGGTTTCCTCAGGGTCATGCCTAGTAGTGGGATTGATGGGTCATATGGCATTTTTATTCCTAGTTTTTAAAGGAATCTCCATACTGTCTTCCATAGAGGCTTTATCAGTTTACATTCCTACCAGCTGTGTAGGAGTGTTCCCTTTTCTCCACATCCTGTCCAGTATTTATTGTTTGTGGATTTTTTGATGATGACCATTCTGACCAGTCCAATTTTTTCAACTGCATTTTTGAAATATTATTTCAAGTCTCCCTAGTCTCTTGATTTTCTTATGATATTGCTGTTTCCTGTAGGTGTGATGAAGAAGTATCGACAGTGAGGGCTAAATCTGGCAACATTAAAGACATTTTAAAATAACCTTTTTCTTGTGAATTACCTTGTGACTGTTATTTGGAGAATGACATAAATAGGAGAACACTTGGAGGGAAAATAAATAAATCACACAGGATTAGATAATTTTGCTTGGGAAAACACAATAAATTTTATTTTAGGCATGTTGAATAGTGATGATTGTATGTCCAGGTTGTTCTTATAATTAAAAAAAAATCTTGGAAGTCAACCCTTCTTACTTACTTTAAACAGTAAATGTAAGATTTATACTATAATATTTTCTAACACTTATATTCACTTTTTAGGATCGCCTTGTGATCCTACTTTACTTCTGAGCTGTGCTCCCTGCAATGTGATCTGCTCCATTATTTTCCGGAATCGTTTTGAGTACAGTGATGAGAAATTACTAACCTTGATAAAATATTTTAATGAAAATGCAGTGCTTGCAAGCACCCCCTGGATAGAGGTAAAGTCGATTCTCTTTAAATGGGAAACAATTTTCTAGCTAATTGATTGCTCATCCTTCCACATCCCTTTTTGTCCTATCAAAATGGATAATGTTAATCAAACTATCACCTATAACTGATTAGTGAGTTATCAATTCAATTTAGCTAATGAGTTGTAAAATGTGAAATATAGTAATATAAAGAAAAATATAATATTGTCGTGTATCAATTATAGCAAAATCTTTTTTTCAGAAACCTTTTTAACCCCCTGATTTATATATCTATAGATAAAGAGAGTGGTATATAAAATACGTTTTTTATGATAGTACATGTGAGGAAAAGTTAATAACATATGTGGTACATCCTTTATAACTAAAATTCTATGTGGAATGTAAGGTTACGATGTTTTCCATTTGGGAAGGACCATAGAGGACAAATACTCTATTCCTCATTTTTTGGAACATGAAAATTCACCCGGAAATATTAAACATATTTTCCAAAGTAGCCTAACCAAGAAAAAGAATGAACTAGACTTAGAAGCTAGATTTCTCAATTCTCTAGCTAGTTTGATACAAGCTACCAGGCTATGGTTTTTCCGGTGGTCATGTATGGATGTGAGAGTTGGACTGTGAAGAAAGCTGATCGCCGAAGAATTGATGCTTTTGAACTGTGGTGTTGGAGAAGACTCTTGAGAGTCCCTTGTACCGCAAGGAGATCCAACCAGTCCATTCTAAGGGAGATCGATCCTGGGTGTTCATTGGAGGGACTGATGCTAAAGCTGAAACTTTAATACTTTGGCCACCTCGTGAGACGAGTTGACTCACTGGAAAAGACTCTGATGCTAGGAAGGGTTGGGGGCGGGAGGAGAAGGGGACGACCGAGAATGAGATGGCTGAATGGCATCACCGACTCTGTGGACATGAGTTTGAATGAACTCCGGGAGTTGGTGATGGACAGGGAGGCCTGGTTGTGATTCATGGGGTCGCGGAGAGTCGGACACGACTGAGCGACTGAACTGAACTGAACTGAACCAGCCTTAATAAATTTCTTCAGTGTCTAGCAAAGGTATTAAGTCATGACGGTACTATTTAAAAAGGAGCCAATACCCTTTAGGATTAGAAATAGCCAGGTGAATAAGGGCAGCGTGTATATATCTCAGGGCTTTCTGGGTGGTTCTAGTAGTAAAAAAGGCATCTGCCAATGTAGCGGGTGTAAGAGACACAGGTTCCATTCCCTGAGTGAGGAAGATCTCCTGGAAGAGGGCATGGCAACCCACTCCAGTATTCTTGCCTGGGAAATCACATGGACAGAGGAGCCTGGTGGGCTACAGTCCATAGGGTCACAAAAAGTTGAACATGACTGAAGAGATTTAACACGTATATTTCTCAGGGTTTAAAATGCTTAAATAAAAATCCGTTCCGTTCCGTCGCTCAGTCGTGTCCGACTGTATGCGACCCCGTGGACTGTAGCCTACCAGGCTTCTCCGACCAAGCTACATAATTTAGGCATTAACTTAATATTTCTGGTGAGTTTCAGTTCAGTTTTCAGTTCAGTTGCTCAGTCGTGTCCGACTCTTTGCGACCCCATGAATCACAGCAAGCCAGGCCTCCCTGTCCATCACCAACTCCCGGAATTCACTCAAACTCATGTCCATCGAGTCGGTGATGCCATCCAGCCATCTCATTCTCTGTCGTCCCCATCTCCTCTCACCCTCAATCCCTCCCAGCATCAGAGTCTTTTCCAGTGAGTCAACTCATCGCATGAGGTGGCCAAAGTATTGGAGTTTCAGCTTTAGCATCAGTCCTTCCAATGAACACCCAGGATTGATCTCCTTTAGAATGGACTGGTTGGATCTCCTTGCAGTCCAAGGGACTCTCAAGAGTCATCTCCAGCACCATAGTTCAGAAGCATCAATTCTTTGGTGCTCAGCTTTCTTCACAGTCCAACTCTCACATCCATACATGACCATGGGAAAGACCATAGCCTTGACTAGACGGACCTTGGTTGGCAAAGTAATGTCTCTGCTTTTTAATATGCTATCTAGGTTGGTCATAACTTTCCTTCCAAGGAGTAAGCGTCTTTTAATTTCATGGCTGCAATCAGCATCTGCAGTGATTTTGGAGCCCAAAATAATAAAGTCTGACACTGTTTCCACTGTTTTTCCATCTATTTCCCATGAAGTGATGGGACCAGATGCCATGATCTTCGTTTTCTGAATGTTGAGCTTCAAGCCAAACTTTTCACTCTCCTCTTTCACTTTCATCAAGAGGCTTTTGAGTTCTTCTTCACTTTCTGCCATAAGGGTGGTGTCATCTGCATATCTGAGGTTATTGATATTTCTCCTGGCAATCTTGATTCCAGCTTGTGCTTCTTCCAGCCCAGCGTTCCTCATGATGTACTCTGCATATACGTTAAATAAGCAAGGTGACAATATACAGCCTTGACGTACTCCTTTTCCTATTTGGAACCAGTTTGTTGTTCCATATCCAGTTCTAACTGTTGCTTCCTGACCTTCATACAGGTTTCTCAAGAGGCAGGTCAGGTGGTCTGGGATTCCCATCTCTTTCAGAATTTTCCACAGTTTATTGTGATCCACACAGTCAAAGGTTTTGGCATAGTCGATGAAGCAGAAATCAGTGTTTTTCTGGAACTCTCTTGCTTTCTCCATGACCCAGCAGATGTTGGCAATTTGATCTCTGGTGCCTCTGCCTTTTCTAAAACATGCTTGAACATCTGGGAGTTCACGGTTCACATATTGCTGAAGCCTGGCTTGGAGAATATTGAGCATGACTTTACTAGCGTGTGAGATGAGTGCAATTGTGCGGTAGTTTGAGCATTCTTTGGCATTGCCTTTCTTTGGGATTGGATTGAAGACTGACATTTTCCAGTACTGTGGCCACTGCTGAGTTTTCCAAATTTGCTCGCATATTGAGTGCAGCACTTTCAAAGCATCATCTTTCAGGATTTGAAATAGCTCAATTGGAATTCCATCACCTCCACTAGCTTTGTTCTTAATGATGCTCTCTAAGGCCCTCTTGACTTCACATTCCAAGATGTCTGGTTCCAGGTGACTGATCACACCATCGTGATTATCTTCTTCGTGAAGATCTTTTTTGTACAGTTCTTCTGTGTATTCTTGCCACCTCTTAATATATTCTGCTTCTGTTAGGTCCATAGCATTTCTGTCCTTTATCGAGCCCACCTTTGCATGAAATGTTCCCTTGATATCTCTAATTTTCTTTAAAAGATCTCTTGTTTTTCCTATTCTGTTGTTTTCCTGGTGAGTTTATTCATTACTAAAAAATGGTGTGAATATTAATAGACTTAGAGGGAATTGTTGATCATAATATAATAATGGTATGAGACTTTAACACACCATTTACACCAATGAAGAAATCATGCAGATCTAAACTTAATAAGGAAAAATTGGTGTTAAGGAACGCATTAGATCAGATTTACACAGAACATTCCATCCAAATGCAGTCAAATACACATTCTCTTCAAGTGTACCTGAAACATTCTCCAGGATAGATTGTGTTATGTCACAAAACAAATTAATAATGTCAATAAGTTCAAGAAATTGAACATATGAAGCATCTCTTCTAACCATAACTGTGTGAAACTAGAAATCAATCACAAGAAAATATAACTGGAAAAAATACAAACATGTGGGGATTGGATAATATGTCAATAAAGAAATCAAAGAGGAAATGAAAATATTTTGAGATAATTGAAAATGGGAATAGAACATTTAAAAATCTTTGTGACAAACAAAAACAGTTCTAAGAGGGAGTTTTGTAGCAAATAGTCCTACCATCAGAGGAAACTAAAAAAAACTCAAAAAAAAAAAAAAAACAATCTGACCTTACACTAAAATAACTAGAAAAAGAAGAACAAACAATGCCCAAAGTTAGTAAAAGGAAGGAAATAATAAAAGTCAGAGATCAAACAAATGAAATATTAACTACAGACAATAGAAAAAAATCAATGAAACTAAAAGCTGGTTCTTGAAAAGATAAACAAAAATGATAAACCTTAGCCAGACTCATCAAGATAAAAAGAGAGACAATCCAAATAGATAAAAGTCAGAAATGAAAGAGAAAAGCATTACAACTGATATCACAACACTTCAAAGGATCATGATCACCACTATGAACAATTACATACCAGTGAACTGGATACCTAGAAAAAAAGTGTGCATTCACAGAAACACATAACATACCAAGACTAAATCAGGAAGAAACAGAAAATCTAATCAGACTGATCATCAGTAATCAAATTGAATTAATCATCAAAACACCCCCATCATTGGAAATATAAGACTAGATAGCCTCACAGGTGAATTCTATGAAAAATTTAGAGATGTTAATACATATCTTTCTCAAACTTTTGCAAAAATATTGAAGAGAAAAGAACATTTCCTCAAAAATTTTCAATAAAATATTTGCAAACAGAATTGACCGATACATTAAAAGGGCCATAAACCAAATGATTGTGAAGTGAAAGTCATTGAGTTGCATCTGACTCTTTGCAATCCCCATGGACTATACAGTCCATGAAATTTCCCAGGCTAGAATACTGGAGTGGGTAGCCATTCCCTTCTCCAGGGGATCTTCCCAACCCAGGGATCAAACCCAGGTCTCCTGCATTGCAGGCGGGTTCTTTATCAGCTGAGCTATCAGGAAAGCCCAAACCATGATTAACTTAAATTTATCCCAGCGATGCAAGAGTGGTTCCATATCTGCAAATCATTCAATCTGATACATTAAATTAACAAAATGAAGAAAAATTTTATGATCACAAACTATGTTAAAAAAGGCTTTAAAAAAATTCAACATCCATTTATGGCAAAAGCTCTTCATGAGTGAGTATTGAAGGAATACACCTCAAAATGTAATAAAGGGCATAATGACAAGCCCATAGCTAACATCATACTCAACAGTGAAAATCTGAAAACATTTTTTAAGATTAGCAAAAAGACAAGAATGCCAGTGGAACAAAATGGTTACCTACTAAATGGGAAAAGAGATTTCCAAACAATATACCTGACAAGGGATTAATTTAAAAAATTCACATGGAACACGTGCAATTCAAAATCAAAAACAAAAGAGCAAACTCAAAATAAATTAAAGTGTCTAGAGGATGTGAATAAACATTTTTCCAAAGAGGATAGATATATAGATGTCCAATAAGCATATGAAAATATACTCAACATCACAAGTCATCAGGGAAACGCAGATCAAAACCACAATGAGATATCACCTCATACCAGTCAGAATTCAGTTCAGTTCAGTTCAGTTCAGTTGCTCAGTCGTGTCCGACTCTCTGCAACCCCATGAATCACAGCAGGCCAGGACTCCCTGTCCATCACAAACTCCCGGAGTTCACTCAAACTCATGTCCACAGAGTCGGTGATGCCATCCAGCCATCTCATTCTCTGTCGTCCCCTTCTCCTCCCGCCCCCAACCTTTCCCAGCATCAGAGTCTTTTCCAGTGAGTCAACTCGTCGCATGAGGTGGCCAAAGTATTAGAGTTTTAGCTTCAGCATCAGTCCTTCCAATGAACACCCAGGATTGATCTCCTTTAGAATGGACTGGTTGGATCTCTTTGCAGTACAAGGGACTCTCAAGAGTCTTCTCCACACCACAGTTCAAAAGCATCAATTCTTCGGCGATCAGCTCTCTTCACAGTCCAACTCTCACATCCATACATGACCACGGGAAAAACCATAGCCTTGACTAGACGGACCTTTGTTGGCAAAGTAATGTCTCTGTTTTTTAATATACTATCAAGGTTGGTCATAACTTTCCTTCCAAGGAGTAAGCGTCTCTTAATTTCCTGACTGCAATCAGCATCTGCAGTGATTTTGGAGCCCCCAAAAATAAAGTCTGACACTGTTTCCATTGTTTCCCCATCTATTTCCCATGAAGTGATGGGACCAGATGCCATGATCTTCGTTTTCTGAATGTTGAGCTTCAAGCCAACCTTTTCACTCCCCTCTTTCACTTTCATCAAGAGGCTTTTGAGTTCCTCTTCACTTTCTGCCATAAGGGTAGTGTCATCTGCATATCTGAGGTTATTGATATTTCTCCCAGCAATCTTAATTCCAGCTTGTGCTTCTTCCAGTCAGAATGGCTTTTGTCAAAAAGAAATAACAAGTTTGGGGAGAATGTGGAGAAAAGGGAACCCTCATGAACTGTTGGTGGGAATGTAAATTGGTGCAGGCACTATGGGAAAACAATATGCAAGCTCGTCAAAAAATTAAAAATAGAACTAACGACAATTCAGCAATTCCAGTCCTGGATATTTATCCAAAAGAAATAAAAACACTAATTTGAAAATGTGTATGTACCCCTATGTTCACTGTACCTTTGTTTACAATGGTCAAGATATAGAAGCAACCTTACTATCTATCAAAGAATGAGTGGATAAGGAAAATATGGTTTGTATATATACAATGGAAATTTATTCAGCCATATAACAGATTGAATAGTGCTGTTTATGACAGTATGGATGGGCCTAGAAAATATTATGCTAAAGGGAAAATGTAAGGCAGAGAAAGACAAATACCATATGATTTACTTCATGTTTGGAATTTAAAAATGAAAACAAACAAAACAAAACAGAGACTCATAGACCCAGAGAATAAACTAGTTGTCACTTGAGGGGAGGGAATGTGGGCATGAATGAAATAGATTAAGAAGTCTGAACCTCTGGTTATAAAATAAAGTCACAGGGATATAATATACAGCACAAGGAATAGTCAATAACATTTCAATAGCTGTATGATGACAGAGGGCTCCTAAACTAACCATGGTGAAAACTTTGTAATGTATATAAATGTCAAATCACAATTTTGTACATCTGAAACTAATAAATATTGCACATTAACTATACTTTCATAGAAACTATAACACAAAGGGTTTGATCCCTGCACACTTTTTAGATGACTCCCTGTAGACATGTGTGTAGGGTAAACTAGAGTGAACACTGGGTTCTACCTCTATCACTAGTTTTGCATCTTAAACTGGTTGACTAACTTTTCTGAATCTCAGTACCCACATTTGGAAAGATGGTAGTATGATCCTGAATTTCTTTAGAGAGCTATGGTTAGAAATGAATTTGAATGGTTTTGAAATTAGTTGGTAACCTGTGCATGCTGTTACTCCAGCCAATTTATCAGTTCCTTCTCAACTTCAAATGTATTTTAGTGCAAGATGCATGTCTTATTCATCTTAATCTACTCATTTTATAGCAATGTGTTTAATCCATAATATGGGCCAGTAAAAGTCTGCTGAATAAATTAATGAATGATTCTTTCATCTTTCAGCTCTTCAATGCTTTTCCATCTTTACTACGTTATTTCCCAGGAAGTCATAATACAATATTTAAAAACATGGCTGAGCAAAGAAAGTTTATTTTGGAGAAAATAAAGAAACACCAAGAATCCCTGGACCTCAATAACCCTCAAGATTTTATTGATTACTTTCTGATTAAAATGGAAAAGGTAAAATGGAACCCAGATTTGCTACTTCATCTTTGTGGGTGGAGTGATGTGACACATGGAATAGCTTTGTTCTTCTCAGTGAAATTGGTTTACTAGAACAAATGCTCCTTCTTAAAGATGTGTTCACTGCTTGCACATACAAGAATGAATATTGCTTGTGCAAACCATACTGGATGTCTCGAGAGATTTATAAATTGTCACTGAAAATTATTTGGAAGTTTTTATATTTACCATGTTAAAGCTGGTTCTTTATTTGGGGACAGGTTGAAGCACTCACACACAGACAAATAGGCACATTCAAGATTATTGATAGGCAGCATATTCTTTTTCATCATATAAACTCCATGAATGGATGATGTAACAAATGAGAGAAACCAGGAATTGGTGGGAATCAAGAAAGGCTTACTGTTGGAAAGATAGTAGGAAACAGCTGAGGTAGGTTTTGAGAAAACTCTGGCTTAGATTAGCAGAGATGACAAAATTGGTTCAGGGAATGATAAGTGCAGTGATGAAGTGTGTGGAATTTTTAGAGATTATCTTGATTGTAACTGAGAAACTGTCATGGGTGTAATGACTGATGATTTTGGGAATAGTGTTGCAGTTTGAGGGTAGGTGATTCTGAATACTTGAGTGAGAACTTCAGATATGATGAAATAAACAATAGACCCTTGAATTGACAGTGAGTAGCAGTGATGACTTGAAAAGAGACAAGTTAGAAACTGCTGAAGAACTGATTTGCTCTAGTGAGTATCAAAAGTAAAGAATCAGAAAAGACTTGGAAGTTTAACTCTATGTTTTAACTGAAGTAATTCTAACAACTCATCTAATTTTACCTTCATCTATAACACTCTCTAATGTTTGACTTAATTTTTCAGATAAGTAAATTTTTTAAAAATTATGGTGTTATATGGAATTATTTTATGTTGTTTATAAGGCTCTTTTATTTATCAAGTAATCCTAATACATCATTGCTAGGAAAAACACAATAAACATTCTGAATTTACCATGGACAACTTGATCACCACTGTATGGGATGTGTTTAATGCTGGAACAGAGACAACAAGCCTCACTCTGAGATATGGGCTCCTGCTCCTGCTGAAGCACCCAGAGGTCACAGGTAGGATCACAGATGATGGACAGGATAAAATTCTGGGTAGAAATTGGCAGGCAACATTAATGACTATTCCATTCTTCATCTGCCTAGATATTGTACGAGAAGAAAAATTCATCATTAGTAGATCTTCCTATAACTGGATGAATTAAATTTAAATTAAAGTGAAGCATAATGAAATATTTAATCAGCAGCAGAGGTTTCAAGGGCTGAGGTTACTGTTGTTTTCTGTGGTGGAGCATCATTGATCTGCATTATGTCAAATGTAGTAAAGAGAGTTATCCTAGGATCTGGAAAGCATTACCCTTCTTCTCTCTCTAAAAGGGCATTGCTTTATAAAGCCTTCTAAGTCCAGATAAATATATTTTTGTCAAAAGATAATTCTACACAAATGCATTGTGGTGAAAGGATTGATTCAGAAAATCACAATCATTTGTCAAAAAGCTTCACTCTAAAAAAGTTATATACAAATTAAAAATTCTTTTCAATTATATCCTTTTGGGCAAACGAATTTTCCAATGTAACCATGATTAAGAAGATAAAAAAATGTCTTTATCATTAGACCTAAATTATGATTCCTATCTTGCCAGCTAAAGTTCAGGAAGAAATTGACCGTGTGGTTGGCAGAAACCGAAGCCCCTGCATGCAGGACAGGAACCGCATGCCCTACACAGATGCTGTGGTGCACGAGATCCAGAGATACGTTGACCTTGTCCCCAGCAATCTGCCCCATGCAGCAACTCGGGATGTTAAGTTCAGAGAATACCTCATTCCCAAGGTAAGAGGTATTTCATCTATACTCAAGACTCTTGAAAGTGAAAGTCGCTCAGTCATGTCCGACTCTTTGAGACCCCATGGACTACACAGTCCATGGAATTCTCCAGGCCATTATACTGGAGTGGGTAGCCTTTCCCTTCTCCAGAGGATCATCCAAACACAGGAATTGAACCCAGGTCTCACTTATTGTAGATAGATTCTTTACTGTCTGAACCACGGGGAAACCAGTAGACAGCTAGGCACTGTATAATTCTACTGCTGTGATAGTTGATAACTGGTGTCTTAAAGTGGCTCAGCTGGTAAAGAATCTTCCTGCAGTGAAGAAGACCTGGGTTCTATCCTTGGGTTGGGAAGATCTCCTGGAGGAGGCATGGCAACCCACTCCAGTATTCTAGCCTGGAAAAACCCTATGGATAGAGAAGCCTGGTGAGCTACAGTCCATGGGATCGCAAAGAGTCAGACACGGCTGGGTGACTAAGCATGCACACAATTGTTTACAGGTACTACACAGTCATGTCATACGTTTTACCCTCTGACCACATGCTCCTTTCCGTTTTGTTTGTTAATACAATTTAATAAATACAATAGTGCTTAGGCTTCCACAGGGTTCTCAGTACACTGATAACTCTACACTCTGCCTGTTCATTAGCCCACTCTTCTGTCTACTTCCTTATTTTCCAGTGTATGTTTTACTATTATGGGCACTTAACCAGTGTCCTCTATTCTCATATGTCTCACACCATGCTGCCCCCACCTGACTATCTAGCAGATAGTTAGTCTCCTCCCTAACTGTTTGTTTCACTTACTTATCCAAAATCCACTGCAACAGTCTTCTGCCTTTCTGCCTGTGCTTGAGCTAATGACTCCTTCTGAAAAAGACCATGCAGCCCAGCAGGTTGATATTATTATCACCATCCTTAAATGAATCCTCCATCTTATCCAACATTCTTGCTTGGTAACCCAACTCAACTTGCTCCAACAAGCATGACATGGGCTTTCAGCCTTGAATTCTTCCCTTCTAGTTCTCCACTGAGGACTTCTCCCCAAGTGAGTTAGTCTTCCACAAAGAAACTAAGAGCCACTGTAGGAAACTCCCTCAACTCCCGTCCACAAGGTTTACAAGTTTAGCTACATCCACACCCTTTGTTTTCTCTTTCATTTTGTTGTAGAAGAAGGGCTCTCTTTTTATCTAAAGTAAATCTTTCTGCCTGTCTCATGGATCCCTTTCCTGTCACTTTTTCAGGAATCATTTCTTCTTTTTTCTCTATCTGTATTCTCTCTCTCCTTGCTGGCTCCTTTCCATTAGCATTTAAACATACTCAATCCTTTTGCATTTTAAGAAACATTTTCCCAAATCCTAATCCGTTCTGTTCAATAAAAGTGGTGAGAATGGTTATCCTTATCTTATTTCTGATATTAGAGGAAAAGCTTTCCCCTTTTCACTGTTGAATATGATCTTGACTGTGGAGTTGTTGTATACAGCCGGTGTTAGGTTGAGGTATGTTCCTTCCATACCCGCTTTGTTCAGAGTTTGTTTGTTTTTTTATCATGAATTAGTGTTGACTTTCATAGATGCATTTTCTGACCCTCTTGAGATGGTCATATGATTTTTATCCCTCATTTTGTTAATGAGTTGTATCACAATGATTGATCTACACATATTGAACCATCCTTGCATCATTGAAATGAATCCAGCTTATTCATAGTCTATGGCCCTTTTACTGTATTTTTCAATTTAGTTTGCTAATATTTTGTTGAGGATTTTGTGTCTATGTTTATCAAGCCTATTGGCCTTTCAGTTCAGTTCAGTTCAGTTCAGTCGCTCAGTCCTGTCCGACTCTCCGCAACCCCATGAATCACAGCACGCCAGGCCTCCCTGTCCATCACCAACTCCCGGAGTTCACTCAAACTCATGTCCACAGAGTCGGTGATGCCATCCAGCCATCTCATTCTCTGTCGTCCCCTTCTCCTCCCGCCCCCAACCTTTCCCAGCATCAGAGTCTTTTCCAGTGAGTCAACTCGTCGCATGAGGTGACCAAAGTATTGCAGTTTCAGCTTTAGCATGAGTCCTTCCAATGAACACCCAGGATTGATCTCCTTTAGAATGGACTGGTTGGATCTCCTTGCAGTACAAGGGACTCTCAAGAGTCTTCTTTTTCATTTTTTTGTAATGTTCTTCTCTGGTTGTGATAGCAGAGTAATGTTGACCTTACAAAATAAATTTGGAAGTGTTCCTTCCTCTTGTATTTTTTGGAAGAGTTTGAGAAGAGTTGGTATTCATTCATCTTTAAAAGTTGTATTTGGTAGAATTCATTACCAAAACTATCTCTGTGCTGTGCTTAGTTGCTCAGTCATGTCTGACTCTGCGTGACCCCATGGACTGTATCCAACTGGGCTTCTCTGTCCATGGGGATTCTCCAGGCGTGAATATTGGAGTGCGTTGCCATGCCCCCCTCCAGGGGATCTCCCCAACCCAGAGATCGAACCCAGGTTTCCCCAACTGTAGGCCAATTCTTTACTGTCTGAGTCACCAGGAAAACTCAAAACCATCTTTCGGTTTTTTTGTTTGTGTGTTGGGAGTTTATGACTACAAACTCAATCTCCTTACTAGCTACTGCTGTGTTCAAATTTTCTGTTTGTTCATGATTCTGTCTTAATAGGTTGCATGTTTTTAAGAATTAATCTATTTTTTCCAGGTTATCCAATTTGTTCATGTATTGTTGTTTATTATCATCTGTCATCATCCTCTGAATTTCTGTGGTATCAATTTTAATGTTTCCTCTTTTATGTCTAATTTTGTCTGAGTTGTACCTCTTTTTTTCTTGATGAATCTAAAGGTTTGCCAACTTTGTTTCTCATTTGAAAAAATACAGGTCTTATTCAATATTTTCTATTGTCTTATTGGTCTCTCTATTTTTTCCACTCTTTATTATTTCCTTTCTACTACTTTTGAACTTTGGTTTTTATTCTTTTTTGAGTTCTTTGAGGTATCAAGTTAGGTTTTTTGTTTGAGATCTTTCTTATTTCTTGATGTAGGCACTATGAACTTTAAAAAATTATTTATTTTAACTTGATGCTAATTACTTTACAATATTGTAGTGGTTTTTGCCATATATTGACATGAATCAGCCATGGGTATACATGTGTTCCCCATCCTTAACCCCTCTCCCACCCCATCCCTCCCTATCTCTCAGGGTCATCCCATTGCACCAGCCCTGAGCACCCTGCCTCATGCATCCAATCTGGACTGGCAATCTATTTCACATATGATAATATACATGTTTCAGTGTTATTCTTTCAAATCACCCCACCCTCGCCTTCTCTCACAGAGTCCAACAGTCTGTTATTTACATCTGTGTCTTTTTGCTGTCTTGCATATAAGGTCATCATTTCTACCTTTCTAAATTGCATATATATGCATTAATATACTGTATTGGTGCTTTTCTTTTTGACTTACTTCACTCTATAAAATAGGCTCCAGTTTCATCCACCTCATTAGAACTGATTCAAATGTATTCTTTTCAATGGCTGAGTAATATTCCATCGTGTATATGTACTACAGCTTTCTTATCCATTCATCTGCCGAGGGACATCTAGGTTGCTTCCATGTCCTGGCTATTAGAAAGAGTGTTGCGATGAACATTGGGGTACATCTGTCTCTTTCAATTCTGGGTTCCTCGGTGTGTATGCCTAGCAGTGGGATTGCTGGGTCATATGGCAGTTCTATTTTCAGGTTTTTAAGTACTCTCCACACTGTTCTCCATAGTGGCTGTACTAGTTTGCATTCCCACCAACAGTGTAAGAGGGTTCCCTTCTCTCCACACCCTCTCCAGCATTTATTTTGGATAGCTATTCTGACCAGCATAAGATGGTACCTCATTGTGGTTTTGATTTGCATTTCTCTGATAATAAGTGATGTTGAGCACCTTTTCATGTGTTTGTTAGTCATCTGTATGTGTTCTATGGAGAAATGTCTGTTAAGTTCTTTGGCCCATTTTTTGATTGGGTCAATTATTTTTCTGGAACTGAGCTGTAGGAGCTGCTTGTATATTTTTGAGATTAATTCTTTGCCCGTTACTTCATCTGCTATTATTTTCTCCCATTCTGAAAGCTGTCTTTTCAACTTGCTTATAGGTTCCTTTGTTGTACAAAAGCTTTTAATTAGATCCCATTTGTTTATTTTTGCTTTTATTTCCATTACTCTGGGAGGTGGGTCTTAGAGGACCCTGCTGTGATTTATGTCGGAGAGTGTTTTGCCTATGTTTTCCTCCAGGAGTTTGATAGTTTCTGGTCTTATGTTTAGATTTTTAATTTTTATTTATTTATTTTTTATTGGAGGCTAATTATTTTACAGTATTATATTGGTTGGTTTTGCCATACATTGACATGAATCCGCCCCGGGTGTACATGAGTTCCCCTTCCTGAACCCCCTTCCCACATCCCTCCTCCCTTTATCCTCCCTCTGGGTCATCCCCGTGCATCAGCCCCGAGCATCCTGTATCATGCATCGACCCTGAACTGGTGATTCGTTTCACATATGACAACATACATATTTTAATGCCATTCTCCCAAATCATCCCACCCTCACCCTCTCCCACAGAGTCCCAAAGACTGTTCTATACATCTGTGTCTCTTTTGTTGTCTCGTATACAGGGTTATCATTTGTATCTTTCTAAATTCCATATATATGCGTTAGTATACTGTATTGGTGTTTTTCTTTCTGGCTTACTTCACTCTGTATAATTGGCTCCAATTTCATCCACCTCATTAGAACTGATTCAAATGCATTCTTTTTAATGGCTAAGTAATACTCCATTGTGTATATGTACCAAAGCTTTCTTATCCATTCATCTGCAGATGGTCATCTAGGTTGCTTCCATGTCCTGGCTATTATAAACAGTGCTACAATGAACATTGGAGTACATGTGTCTCTTTCCATTCTGGTTTCCTCGGTGTGTATGCCCAGGAGTGCGATTGCTGCATCATATGGCAGTTCTGTTTCCAGTTTTTTGAGGAATCTCCATACTGTTCTCCATAGTGGCTTTACTAGTTTGCATTCCCACCAACAGTGTAAGAGGGTTCCCTTCTCTCCACACCCTCTCCAGCATTTATTGCATGTAGACTTTGGATAGCAGCCATTCTGACTGGTGTGAAATGGTATCTCATTGTGGCTTTGATTTGTATTTCTCTGATTATGAGGGATGTTGAGCAACTTTTCATGTGTTTGTTAGCCATCTTTATGTCTTCTTTGGAGAAATGTCTGTTTAGTTCTTTGGCCCATTTTTTGATTGGGTCATTTATTTTTCTGGAATTGAGCTGCAGGAGCTGCTTGTATATTTTGGAGATTAATCCTTTATCAGTTGCTTCATTTGCTATTATTTTCTCCCATTCTGAAGGCTGTCTTTTCACCTTGCTTATAGTTTCCTTTGCTGTGCAGAAGCTTTTGATTTTAATTATGTCCCATTTGTTTATTTTTGCTTTTATTTCCAATATTCTGGGAGGTGGGTCTTGGAGGATCCTGCTGTGATTTATGTCGGAGAGTGTTTTGCTTACGTTCTCCTCTAGGAGTTTTATAGTTTCTGGTCTTACATTTAGCTCTCTAATCCATTTTGAGTTTATTTTTGTGTATGGCATTAGAAAGTGTTCTAGATTCATTCTTTTACAAGTGGTTGACCAGTTTTCCCAGCACCACTTGAAAAGAGACTATGTTTTCTCCATTGTATATTTTTGCCTCCTATGTCAAAGATAAGGTGTCCATAGGTGCATGGATTCATCTCTGGACTTTCTATTTTGTTCCATTGATCTATATTTCTGTCTTTGAGCCAGTACCATACTGTCTTGATGACTGTGGCTTTGTAGTAGAGCTTGAAGTCAGGCAGGTTCATTCCTCCCGTTCCATTCATCTTTCTCAAGATTGCTTTGTCTATATGAGTTTTTTTTGTATTTTCATACAAATTGTAAAATTATTTGTTCTAGTTCTGTGAAAAATACCATTGGTAGCTTGATAGGGATTGCATTGAATCTATAGATTGCTCTTGGTAGTATACTCATTTCACTATATTGATTCTTCCGATCCATGAACATGGTATATTTCTCTATCTATCTGTGTCTTCTTTGGTTTCTTTCATCAGTGTTTTATAGTTTTTTCTATATAAGTCTTTTGTTTCTTTAGGTAGCTATATTCCTAAGCATTTTATTCTTTTCATTGCAATGGTGAATGGAATTGTTTCCTTCATTTCTCTTTCTCTTTTCTCAATGTTAGTGTGTAGGAATGCAAGGGATTTCTATGTGTTGATTTTATATCCTGCAACTTTACTATATTCCTTGATTAGCTCTAGCAATTTTCTGGTGGAGTCTTTGGGGTTTTCTGTGTAGAGGATCATGTCATTTGCAAACAGTGAGAGTTTTACTTCTTCTTTTCCAATCTGGATTCCTTTTATTTCTTTTTCTGCTCTGATTGCTGTGGCCAAAACTTCTAAAACTATGTTGAATAGTAGTGGTGAGAGTGGGCACCCTTGTCTTGTTCCTGACTTTAGGGGAAATGCTTTCAATTTTTCACCATTGAGGATAATGTTTGCTGTGGGTTTGTCATATATAGCTCTTATTATGTTGAGATATGTCCCTTCTATTCCCACTTTCTGGAGGGTTTTTATCATAAACGGATGTTGAATTTTGTCGAAAGCTTTCTCTGCATCTATTGAGATAATCATATGGATTTTATTTTTCATTTTGTTAATGTGGTGTATTACATTGAATGATCTGTGGATATTGAAGAATCCTTGCATCCCTGGGATAAAGCCCACTTGGTCATGATGTATGATTTTCTTAATGTGTTGTTGGATTCTGATTGCTAGAATTTTGTTAAGGATTTTTGCATCTATGTTCATCAGTGATATTGGCCTTAGTTTTCTTTTTTTGTGACATCTTTGTCTGGTTTTGGTATTAGGGTTATGGTGGCCTCATAGAATGAGTTTGGAAGTTTACCTTCCTCTGCAATTTTCTGGAAGATTTTTAATAGAATAAGTGTTAGCTGCTCTCTAAATTTTTGGTAGATACAGCTGTGAAGCCGTCTGGTCCTGGGCTTTTGTTTGCTGGAAGATTTCTGATTACAGTTTCAATTTCCATGCTTGTGATGGGTCTGTTAAGATTTTCCATTTCTTCCTGGTTCAGTTTTGGAAAGTTATTATTTTCAAAGACTTTGTCCATTTCTTCCAAGTTTTCCATTTTATTGGCATATAGTAGCTGATAGTAGTCTCTTACGTAACTTATATGCAGAGTACATCATGAGGAACGCTGGGCTGGAAGAAGCACAAGCTGGAATCAAGATTGCTGGGAGAAATATCAATAACCTCAGATATGCAGATGACACTACCCTTATGGCAGAAAGTGAAGAGGAACTCAAAAGCCTCTTGATGAAAGTGAAAGAGGAGAGTGAAAAGGTTGGCTTGAAGCTCAACATTCAGAAAACAAAGATCATGGCATCTGGTCCCATCACTTCATGGGAAATAGATGGAAAAACAGTGGAAACAGTGTCAGACTTTGTTTTTTTGGGCTCCAAAATCACTGCAGATGCTGATTGCAGCCATGAAATTAAAAGACGCTTGCTCCTTGGAAGGAAAGTGTTATGACCAACCTTGATAGTATATTAAAAAGCAGAGACATTACTTTGCCGACCAAGGTCCGTCTAGTCAAGGCAATGGTTTTTCCCGTGGTCATGTATGGATGTGAGAGTTGGACTGTGAAGAAAGCTGATTGCCGAAGAATCGATGCTTTTGAACTGTGGTGTTGGAGAAGACTCTTGAGAGTCCCTTATACTGCAAGGAGATCCAACCAGTCCGTTCTAAATGAGATCAATCCTGGATGTTCATTGGAGGGACTGATGCTAAAGCTGAAACTCCAATACTTTGGCCACCTCATGCGACGAGTTGACTCACTGGAAAAGACTCTGATGCTGGGAAAGGTTGGGGGCGGGAGGAGAAGGGGACGACCGAGAATGAGATGGCTGGATGGCATCACCGACTCTGTGGACATGAGTTTGAGTGTGCTCCGGGAGTTGGTGATGGACAGGGAGGCCTGGCGTGCTGTGATTCATGGGGTCGCGGAGAGTCGGACACGACTGAGCGACTGAACTGAACTGAACTGAACTGAACGATCCTTTGTATTTCTGTGTTGTCTGTTGTGATTTCTTCATTTTCATTTCTAATTTTGTTGATTTGATTCTTCTCCCTTTGTTTCTTGATGAATCTGGCTAATGGTTTGTCTATATTATTTATCTTTTCAAAGAACCAGCTTTTAGCTTTGGTGATATTTGCTATGGTATCTTTTGTTTCTTTGGCTTTTATTTCTGTTCTAATTATTTATTTATTTATTTATTTCTTCTAACCGTGGGTTTCTTCATTTTTTCCCTTTCTAGTTGCTTTAGGTGTAGAGTTAGGTTATTTAGTTGACTTTTTTCTTGTTTCTTGAGGTATGCCTGTATTGCTATGAACCTTTCCCTTAGCACTGTTTTTACAGTGTACCATAGCTTTTGGGTTGTAGTGTTTTCATTTTCATTCATTTCTATGCATATTTTGATTTCTTTTTTGATTAATTCTGTGATTCGTTGGTTATTCAGAAGCGTGTTGTTTAGCCTCCATATGTTGGAATTTTTAATAGTCTTTTTTCCTGTAATTGACATCTAATCCTACTGTATTGTGGTCAGAAAAGATGCTTGGAATGATTCAATTTTTTTGAATTTACCAAGGCTAGATTTATGGCCCAGGATTTGATCTATCCTGGAGAAGGTTCCGTGTGCACTTGTGAAAAAAAGTGGAATTCATTGTTTTGGGGTGAAATGTCCTATAGATATCAAATAGGTCTAACTAGTCCATTGTACCATTTAAAGTTTCTGTTTCCTTGCTAATATTTTGCTTAGTTGATCTATCCATAGGTGTGAGTGAGGTATTAAATTCTCCCACCATTATTGCATTTTTGTTACTTTCCTCTTTCATACTTGTTGGCATTTGCCTTACATATTCTGGTGCTCCTATGTTGGATGCATAAATATTTATAATTGTTATATCTTCTTCTTGGATTGACCCTTTGATCATTATAGTGTCCTTCTTTGTCTCTTTTCACAACATTTATTTCAAAGCCTTTTTTATCTGATATGAGTATTGCTACTCCTGCTTTCTTTGGGTCTCCAATTGCATGAAGTATCTTTTTCCAGCCCTTCACTTTCAGTCTGTAAGTGTCCCTTGTTTTGAGGTAGATCTCTTATAGACAGCATATATAGGGGCCTTGTTTTTGTATCCATTCAGCCAGTCTTTGTCTTTTGGTTGGAGCATTCAACTCATTTATATTTAAGGTAATTATTGATAAGTATGATCCCATTGCCATTTACTTTGTTGTTTTGTTTTTGAATTTATACACTTTTCCTCTGTTTTCTGTCTAGAGAAGATCCTTTAGCATTTGTTGAAGAGTTGGTCTGGTGGTGCTGAATTCTCTGAGCTTTTGCTTGTCTGTAAAGCTTTTGATTTCTCCTTCATATTTTAATGAGATCCTTGCTGGGTACAGTAATCTGGGTTGTAGGTTTTTCTCTTTCATCACTTTAAGTATGTTCTGCCATTCTCTTCTGGCCTGAAGAGTTTCTATTGAAAGATCAGCTGTTATCTTTATGGGAATCCTCTTGTGTGTTATTTGTTGTTTTTCCCTTGCTGCTTTTAATATTTGTTCTTTGTGTTTGATCTTTGTTAATTTGATTAATATGTGTCTTGGGGTGTTTTGCCTTGGGTTTATCATGTTAGGGACTCTCTGGGTTTCTCGGACTTGGGTGGCTATTTCCTTCCCCATTTTAGGGAAGGTTTCAACTATCATCTCCTCAAGTATTTTCTCATGGCTTTTCTTTTTGTCTTGTTCTTGTGGGATTCCTACGATTTGAATGTTGGGGCATTTGACATTGTCCCAGAGTTCTCTGAGGTTGTCCTCATTTCTTTTAAATCTGTTTTCTTTTATCCTCTCTGCTTCATTTATTTCCACCATTCTTCTTCCACCTCACTTATCCTATCTTCTGCCTCAGTTATTCTATTGTTTCCCTCCAGAGTGTTTTTGATCTCAGTTATTGCATTATTCACTATTAATTGAATCTTTTTTATTTCTTCTACGTCCTTATTAAACATTTCTTGCATCTTCTCAATCCTTGTCTCAAGTCAATTTATCTGTAACTCCATTTTGTTTCAAGATTTTGGATCATTCTTACTATCATTATTCTGAATTCTTTTTCAGGTGGGCTCCCTATCTCCTTCTCTTTTGTTTCGTTTTGGGTATTTATCATGCTACTTTCAGTTCAGTTCAGTCGCTCAGTCGCATCCCACTCTTTTCAACCCCATGAACTGCAGCATGCCAGGCCTCCCTGTCCATAACCAACTCCTGGAGTCCACCCAAACCCATGTCCATTGTGTTGGTGATGCCATCCCACCATCTTACCCTCTGTCATCCCCTTCTCATCCTGCCCTCAGTCTTTCCCAGCATCAGGGTCTTTTGAAATGAGTCAGCTCTCTGCATCAGGTGGCCAAAGTATTGGAGTTTCAGCTTCAACATCAGTCCTTCCAATGAACACCCAGGACTAATCTCCTTTACTATGGATTGGTTGGGTCTCCTTGCAGTCCAAGGGACTCTCAAGAGTCTTCTCCAGCACCACAGTTCAAAAGCATCAATTCTTCTGTGCTCAGCTTTCTTTACAGTTCAACTTTCACATCCATACATGACTACTGGAAAAACTATAGCCTTGATTAGACAGACCGTTGTTGGCAAAATAATGTCTCTGCTTTTTAATATGTTGTCTAGGTTGGTCATAACCGTCCTGCCAAGGAGCAAGCATCTTTTAATTTCATGGCTGATGTCACAATCTTCAGTGATTTTGAAGCCCAGAAAAATAAATTCAGCCACTGTTTCCACTCTTTCCCCATCTATTTGCCATGAAGTGATAGAACCAGAATCTTAGTTTTTGGAATGTTGAGCTTTAAGCCAACTTTTTCACTTTCCTCTTTCACTTTCGTCAAGAGGCTCTTTAATTCTTCACTTTCTGCCACAAGGGTGGTGTCATCTGCATATCTGAGGTTATTGATATTTGTCCTGGCAATCTTTTTTTTTTTTTTTTTTTTATATATCATGAAAACATTCCCAACCATTAAATTTTTTTCTTTTTTTTTTTTACTGAAGTGTAGTTGCTTTACAAAGTTATGTTAGTTTCTGCTGTACAGCAAAGTGAATCAACTAAATGGTTACATATATCCCCTCTTTTTTTGATTCTCTTCTCATTTAGGTCACCATAGAGCATTGCCAACTGTTAAATATTTATAAAAATATTGTGTTTTTCTTTTTTTTTTGATGCTCCAGCTGGATTTATTTATTTATTATTTTTTTTTAAAAAGAATTTTATTAAAAAAGCACAAATGCAAAGAAATGAACAGAGGAAAATTTATGCGTCGAACCTGGACTGGTCACTTATGATAATATACATGCTACAATTCCATTCTCTCCAATCATTCCACCTTCACCCTCTCCCACAGAGTCCCAAAGACTGTTCTATATACCTATGTCTCTTTTGCAGTCTCTTATACAGGGTTCAGGTTACCATTTTTCTAAATTCCATATATATGCGTTAATACACGGTATTGATGTTCTTCTTTCTGGCTTACTTCACTCTGTATAATTGGCTCCAATTTCATCCACCTCATTAAAACTGATTCAAATGCATTCTTTTTGATGGCATAAAAAATACTCCATTGTGTATATGTACCAAAGCTTTCTTATCCATTCATCTGCAGATGGACATCTAGGTTGCTTCCATGTCCTGGCTATTATAAACAGTGCTGCAATGAACATTGGAGTACATGTGTCTCTTTCAATTCTGGTTTCCTCGGTGTGTATGCCCAGGAGTGCGATCGCTGGATCATATGGCAGTTCTATTTCCAGTTTTCTGAGGAATCTCCACACTGTTCTCCATAGTGGCTGTACTAGTTTGCATTCCCACCAACAGTGTAAGAGGGTTCCCTTCTCTCCACACCCTCTCCAGCACTTATTGCATGTAGACTTTTGGATAGCAGCCATTCTGACTGGTGTGAAATGGTATCTCAATGTGGTTTTGATTTGCATTTCTCTGATGATGAGGGATGTTGAGCATTTTTTCATGTGTTTATTAGCCATCTTTATGTCTTCTTTGGAGAAATGTCTGTTTAGTTCTTTGGCCCATTTTTTGATTGGGTCACTTAGTTTTCTGGAATTAAGCTGCAGGAGCTGCTTGTATAATTTGGAGATTAATCCTTTATCAGTTGCTTCATTTGCTATTATTGTCTCCCATTCTGAAGGTTGTCTTCTCACCTTGCTTAGAGTTTCCTTTGCTGTGCAGAAGCCTTTGATTTTAATTAGGTCCCATTTGTTTATTTTTGCTTTTATTTCCAATATTCTGGGAGGTGGGTCTTGGAGGATCCTGCTGTGATTTATGTCGGAGAGTGTTTTGCCTACGTTCTCCTCTAGGAGTTTTATAGTTTCTGGTCTTACATTTAGATCTTTAATCCATTTTGAGTTTATTTTGGTGTATGGTGTTAGGAAGTGTTCTAGTTTCATTCTTTTACAAGTGGCTGACCAGTTTTCCCAGCACCACTTGTTAAAGAGACTGTCTTTTCTCCATTTTATATTCTTGCCTCCTTTGTCGAAGATAAGGTGTCCATAAGAGCGTGGGTTTATCTCTGGGCTTTCTATTTTGTTCCATTGATCTATATTTCTGTCTTTATGCCAGTACCATACTGTCTTGATGACTGTGGCTTTGTAATAGAGCCTGAAGTCCGGCAGGTTAATTCCCCCAGTTCGATTCTTCTTCCTCAAGATTGCTTTGGCTATTCGAGGTTTTTTGTATTTCCATACAAATTGTGAGATTATTTGTTCTAGTTCTGTGAAAAATATTGTTGGTAGCTTGATAGGGATTGCATTGAATGTATAAATTACTTTGGGTAGTATACTCATTTTTACAATATTTATTCTTATTGTCCTGGCAATCTTGATTCCATCTTGTGCTTCCATCAGCCCAGCGTTTCTCATGATGTACTCTGCATGTAAGTTAAATAAGCAGGGTGACAATATACAGCCTTGACGTACTCCTTTTCCTATTTGGAACCAGTCTGTTGTTCCATGTCCATTTCTATCTGTTACTTCCTGACCTTCATACAGGTTTCTCAAGAGGCAGGTCAAGTGGTCTGGTATTCCCTTCTCTTTCAGAATTTGCCACATTTTATTGTGATCCACACAGTCAAAGGCTTTGGCATAGTCAATGAAGCAGAAATAGATGTTTTTCTGGAACTCTCTTGCTTTTTCGATGATCCAGCGGATGTTGGCAATTTGATCTCTGGTTCCTCTGCCTTTTCTAAAACGAACTTGAACATCTGGACGTTCATGGTTCACTTATTGCTGAAGCCTGGCTTGGAGAAGTTTGAGCATGACTTTACTAGTGTGTGAGATGAGTGCAATAGTGAGGTAGTTTGAGCATTCTTTGGCATTACCTTTCTTTGGGACTGGAATGAAAACTGACCTTTTCCCATCCTCTGGCCACTGCTGAGTTTTCCAAATTTGCTGATATATTGAGTGCAGCACTTTCACAGCATCATATTTTAGGATTTGAAATAGCTCAACTGAAATTCCATCACCTCCACTAGGTCTGTTCGTAGTGATGCTTCCTAAGGCCCACCTGACATTCAAGGATGTCCGGCTCTATGTGAGTGTGAGTGATCACACTTTTGTGATTATATGGATCATGAAGATCTTTTTGTACAGTTTTTCTGTGTATTCGTGCCACCTCCTCTTAATATATTCTGCTTCTGTTAGGTCCATACCATATCTGTCCTTTATTGAGCCCATGTTTGCATGAAATATTCCCTTGGTATCTCTAGTTTTCTTGAAGAGATCTCCTGTCTTTCCCATTCTATTGTTTTCCTCTATATCTTTGCATTGATCGCTGAGGAAGGTTTTCTTATCTCTCCTTGCTATTCTTTGGAACTCTGCATTCAAATGGGTATATCTTTCCTTTTCTTCTTTGCTTTTAGCTTCTCTTCTTTTCACAGCTATTTGTAAGGCCTCTTCAGACAGCCATTTTGCTGTTTGGCATTTCTTTTTCTTGGGAATGTTCTTGCTCCCTGTCTCCTGTACAGGAGACTCTCAAAAATACAATAAAAAAAAAACAAAACAATCACAAAAATTATAAAAATATATATGAGATGTGCTTTAAAAATAAGGACTCTTTTTTTTGCAAGGCAGGTTATAAAAATGAAAATTAAAGCAGGAGTAAAGGACTTAATAATAAAAAAAGTTTTAAATTTTAATAGTAAAAATAGATCTAGGGATTTCTCTGGAGTTGTTGTGGGCAGTATGGGGTCAGTTCAGTTTCAGATAGTTCCTTGTTCCAGCTTATACTTCTCAAGGTCTATAGGCCCCTTCCAGTGTAGTTGGTGCCAACTACAGGATTTTAAGTGACTGTTGCACCTGTCACTTCCAAAGAGGTTCCTTCTGTTTATTTTGGCTTCTTCTGTTTGCAAATCTCTTCAGTGTCTAATTTCCGCCCTGACACAAGGAGGCGAAGGTGGTCACTTATTTAGGGTCACTTGTTCAGTCGTGGGGTAGCTCCTCTCAGCCGAGCTTCTGTGCGTGGTTGGTTGCGCTGGGGAGGCTGGAACACGGCAAACAAATATCACTGGTGTGTGTGTGGAGTGCTAGCAGTGTCCGGGACACATTGGGTTTGCCCCAGCTCAGGTTGTGTGTGCTTTCCCAGTCTACACTTCTCAGTCTCCAGGTTGTTCTGCAGGGGAATTGTCTAAAGCAGGCCCTGGATTGCATGCACTTCCCACGTCTAAGCCACTCAGGTTCAGGTTCTCAGTTACTCCATAAAGGCACAGTCTCGATTGGGCCTGTGTTTTGTGCCCTTCCCAGGTCCGAGCAGCTCAGGTGACCCGGTGCTTGGCAAGCACACTCTCCTCGGGTGGGGTGGTGCATCTTATCACCTCCCCGTTCCTGGCTGCTCGGTTTCCTGGGTGTGCAGTGGGAACACGTCTCAGGTGTGCTGGATCATGCTGCTGCTGCTGCTAAGTCTCTTCAGTTGTGTCCGACTCTGTGCGACCCCATAGACGGCAGCCCATGAGGCCTCCCCGTCCCTGGGATTCTCCAGGCAAGAACACTGGAGTGGGTTGCCATTTCCTTCCCCAATACATGAAAGTGACAAGTGAAAGTGAAGACGCTCAGCCATGTCCCACTCTTAGCGACCCCATGGACTGCATCCTACCAGGCTCCTCCATCCACAGGATTTTCCAGGCAAGAGTACTGGAGTGGGTTGCCATTGCCTTCTCCAGGCTTGGTCATTAATTTGTTCTTTGACATGGAGAGAATAAAATATGTCTGTGCCTCAGCCACCTCATTTATAAAATAAAAGGATTAGATAAGGCATTTTTTCAAACTCCATGATTTTCTTTTTAATCTAGTTATTGTGTTTCTCTTTATCTCAGGGTACAGTCATATTAACATCTCTGACTTCTGTCCTGTACGATGGTAAGGAGTTTCCCAACCCAGGGCAGTTTGATCCTGGTCACTTCCTGGATGAAAGTGGCAACTTTAAGAAGACTGACCACTTCATGGCTTTTTCAGCAGGCAAGCATGCTTCATTTTTGTCTGTACATCAGAGGTCAAATGAGAGGAGGAAGGACTTTGTATGGAGGCAACTCTGAGCTGGACAAATTGTCGTTTTCATGAGGCCAGAGGTATCACTTCCAAGGTGCAGATAATTTCTGCTTGGATTGGAGGCTGCACTCACTGAGTTCTGCCCTCTCACCCACCTCTGACAATCTTAATGGCTCCTCGTAGAAGTCTAGTTCCACTGAGACTTTTCTCCTCTGTCCAGAGATGCCATTCACTCAATAAATGTCTCTGAGGACCTTATATGTAGTAGACCCATGCTCACTCAGATCCAGGGTTAGAAATGTGAATAAGGGACAGCTCTCCTCTAAGAAAGAGGAATGTGAGTTAACAGGCAATGATACTCCGGAGAGACAAGTGCTATTCAAAAGGCTTCTGTGGAAACCCAGAGAGAGGAGCTCCTGAATCTTACATTTTGGGGGCAAGGCAGAAGACAGAGTAGTTGGAGCAAAATATAAATTTTATTGCAGGAAGATATATTTCAGTATCTTTTGGCGAGGTCCTTGAAAGAAAGAGGCAGGGTACGCAAGAAGTTTCATTAAAGGCAGTTTAATGAAGAGACTCTTTTCAGAGGTGTGGACATGATTAAGTGAAGTAGCAAGGAGTGGTCAAGTACTTGGGATGAGCATCAGCAGGACAATGCTACCATCCTATGTCGGAAGGACTGGGAGAAGAAGGGTGTTGCTGGAACCCAAGCAGATCTTTAGCAAAGAGAGAATGGATGCCTCAGCAGGAGAAGGGTCTACAGATTGGAGAATACAGTCACTGCTGAAACTGTGGCCTGACAGGCTGGGACTGAGGGAGGGCATACTCTGACCTTCTCAATGTCTAATCCTCTGAGTTTATTCACAGTGAAGAAGGTAACTAACTAGTGGGGTTATGCAGTCCATAGAAATCAACTTCCTAAACACACAGTAGGTGTAAAAGAAAAACAAACACAGTATGGATCTGGAAAGATGGAGAAATAGAGAGTGTTCCGCACAGTCCGAAGGAGAAGGGTAGAAAGTAAAGGGTACTCTTCCGAGCGGGGTCATGGCTCAGCCGGCGGGAGCCGTGTTTGGAGAGTCCCTGGCACTCAGAGAATCTGGCTAGCCCCGGCTGGAGCCATGTCCCGGAACCTGCGCACTGCTCTCATTTTCGGCGGCTTCATCTCCCTGATCGGCAACGCCTTCTATCCCATCTACTTCGGCCCTTAATGCGGCTGGAGAAGTACAAGAAGGAACAAGCCATAAATTGAGCTGGTATTGTTCAAGAAGACGTGCAGCCACCAGGGTTGAAAGTGTGGTCGGATCCATTTGGCGGGAAATGAGAAGACTAACACCACCTCTAATTATGAAAGTAGACAGAGACTTCATGCTTTCAGTTCTGCAGCAAGTGCAATAAGTCACCTGGCTAGATAACGCTGGCTGGAGCAGAAAACTAGAAGGCTATAAAGAGTCCTGTGCATGAGGATTGCGTCCCTTCTTAAAGGAACCGTGGAACAAATCGTTACTCTAGGAGGGTTTTCATGATTTGGTTTCCTTTCCAAAAATGAAGCTGTCTCACTCAGCTGGGCTTGAAGGCTATCTACATATTATTCAGTCTCTACCTCTTAGCCAGCCAAGCTGTAATATGAATACAGGCAACCAGTAGACTGGGGAAGATTCTAGACTGTTTTGCCATCCTCCAGATAGGAAATTTCAGGGGAACACTACCATATTGAGCAGCCTCATAGGGTTCTTTGAAAATGTTAAAGTTGATAAACTCTTTGAGGTCAAGGTACATTGTACTCTTTAAGAATAAATAGTTCAACTCAACTATCTCATTGGGAAAGTTACTGCATGTTGAGAAACAAATTTGAAGCAAACTAAGTGGGTCTGCATGCCTATCAGAAATCACTGTTGAATTGACTGAAGTGAAAATGTATATATTAAAATGATTTCTCTTAAAAAAAAAAGAAAGTAGAGGGTAAAGTTCCTTACTTTCCTACAGAAGGAACTGAAATAGGGATAAAAATAGGAGGTTTACTCCTCATTGAACATCCAGGAAAATAGGTTTCAAGGAACGCTTGATGCTTGGTCCCAAGATTATGAACAATGCCCAGAATTTTATCTCAAAATGAGATCCTGCTAATCTTTTCCTGATTTACTTCCTGAATTTTGGGTCCATTCTTTCATAACAAACTGGCTTAAGATTTCTGCCCAGTTTATGGGGTTTGCAGGATTGCTTTGTCCTGGTACTGTAGTATCATTACAAAACCTAAGGCTTTACCTTGTTGTTGCTGTTCAGTTGCTAAGTCGTGTTCGACTCTTTACAACCCCATGGATGGCAGCACACCAGGACGTCTGTCCTCCACTGTCTCCCGGAGTTTGCTCGAATTCATGTCCATTGAGTTGGTGATACTATCTAACCATCTCATCCTCTGTCACATCCCTTCTCCTTTTGCCTTTATGAGCTTATATTCCAGTGTGTGGGACACAGGAATAATTATAATTTCATGTGAAACATTTTGTATTAGAAGTATTTATGAGTCTTGTGGAAAACCAGCAAGAGAGTGAACTATATCCCCCTGAATAGATCAAAGAAGTTTGCATAGAGCAAGCGACACCTGTGGTGGATCTAGAAGGATGTAGAGAATCCCAGCAGGAAGAGCTGAGGGAACGAATATTTCAGTTGGGGGAATGACTCGATACTCATAACACTCGAAATAGCTAGTGTGTCTGGGGATTAGAGAATGGTTAATAATATTTGTGTTGAGTTTGTGACATTTCTTTTTATACCTGGCAATTGTAAGCTCTTGAAATATTGTCAGAAACAGAGACATGACAAGGTCAAGATTAGTTTTATGAATCCAGATGAGGAGAAATAAATCTGTTGTTGAGTCTTGATTTGGAAGTAGATGGAAAAATATAGTGTGCAGCTCATGTTATTTGGGATGGGTGAGTGTATGTGTAGAAAGATAGTACTGGCATGCCTCAGGAAAGCAATCCTGACATGGGTGTACAGAACAGATTTCTTTTAATAGAGAATGTACACTGAAATATGTTCTGAGGAAATGAAGCAAACCAGATTTTGGTGTAAATAGAAGAAGCCATAGGTTAACTTGTCTTTTATTAATTTGTTTATGTATTTTACTCATTCCATATTTATTTATGCTTCCCTTTGTGATATGTTAGAAATAGAATTGAACAATTATTTAATTTATGTGTCATTTTTAGGAAAAAGAGTTTGTGTTGGAGAAGGCCTGGCCCGCATGGAGCTGTTTTTACTCCTGGTCAGCATTTTACAGCATTTTACCTTGAAACCTGTGGTTGATCCAAAGCACCTTGATACTGCACCAAGTTTCAAAGGGATAGTCTCTATTCCACCCTTCTGTGAGATGTGTTTCATTCCAGTCTGAAGAAAGGGTTGACTGCCAGGTTGCAGAGTGAGCCTCTCCAGCTCCATCTACACAAGCTGATGCTCTCAGTCCTGGCTGTTAGTCATTGTCCACCTCTCCCTTACCTACCTTTAGGAGTGACATTCTTGAGCCCTGCCTCTTCTAATTTTCTTTAAGATTCAGTTCAAGTTTTTTTGCATGAAATACAACAGTTTTGTTCCCAATAATTTTTTTAAAATTACAGTCCTGAGATCTTAAGCTACGTCCCATTTATTGTGTGTACCAAATGGAGGGCATCTTATACATGTCATATTTTATTAAAAATTAAAGTTGGCAATTATCCAATGTGATAAAATTTTTAAAAATGCACTCATCTCTTACTCCTATTTATCTCTCTAGGGGAATAATTCTTGAGAGTTTGGATGTATAATTTTGCTTTTTCCCAATGTTTATTAAAAATATAATTATGTGTTTGATGGGTATGTTTGTGTATATATGTATATACATGCAAAAGAAATCAGGTGAAGTTGACTCCAGCCGGAGGGAATAGTATGAGATAAAACTTGAATTTATTAGTCTTTCCAGAGATGTTCTTCCTCTTTCCCCTAGTGATTAAACACACACACACAGACATACAGACATATAAAGGCAAAGAAGAGGGGAAGGTAATTAATATACATGTGGGTTATATTTGAACATACACAGAGAAATCTATGTGTGTGTTTAGTGTTTGCATGTGTATGTATCACTTATAGCTATGGTTTTTTGGTGACATTATATAATAGCATAAAGTTGATATTTTCACAAGCAGTGTAAGTTAATGTATCTCATAATACTCTGTGAATAGCTATGATACTTTTTAAAAATTATCTTCCTATTCAAGGATATTTATATTATTTTTGAAACCTTGTTAATATAAAAATGCTACTATTAATACATTCACATGTTTTTTATTATTCCTTTACTGTCTCTTCAGGATAGTTTCTTAGAAGTGGTGTGGCTGCACATATATACGCACTTTAATTTTTCATAGATACAGAAGCATAATGCCCTAAAAATTATATATCTGCTTACTTTACTTAAAAAAAAAATTTTTTTTTGGCCACGCTGCCTGGCATTTGGGTCTTAATTTCCAGACCAGGGATGGAAACCATGCCCCATGCATTGGAAGAGAGGTCTTAACCACTGGACTGCCAGGGAAGTCCTTTTCTTTTCTGTCATGACTGTAATAGAAAGACTATTTGATCAAACCCTTACATGTACTGAGGATTGAATTCTTTGGTAGATTTAGTAGTTTTTAGTTGCCTTTCAACCCGCTCCAGAGTTCTTGCTTGGAGAATCCCAGGACGGGGGAGGCTGGTGGGCTGCTGTCTATGGGGTCGCACAGAGTTGAACACGACTGAAGCAACTTACCAGCAGCAGCAGCAGCAGGAGCAGTTACCTTTCAAATAGAAATCTCATCATCCGCAAATAATATTTTATTGCAATGACCAGAAATTTCTTGATATAATATATATATTTATGTCTTTATTTCTCTGACTCATCACACAGACACACAGAGACCATACACAAACGTATATATATATATATATTTGTCAGCACATGAATGTGATCAAAGTTGTGACAATTTCTGGGGACAAGAGAGCAGAGGGATTGGGAAGTCCATGTTAGGAAGCCTCTTATTTGATGTGATGTTACCTTTGAGGTGATTATTGATTTGAATTCAAGAGGTGAGAGTCTTAAAGGTTGACTCTAAGGTGTCACATAGGAGCTTTAGAACTCCCCCAAATCTTAGAGATTCTGAAGGCTACCAGAAAAAAAAGATGGACCAAGTAGACATTTCAACTTCAGTTGAAGCTTGAAGGTTATGAAGACGATCTGCAACTAAGCAATAAGATTAGCCCGAAGTTGAAGAATGCTTACAAGACCAGAGTCCTTCTTTACATAATTTCAGTCATTGATTATATGCTTGTTGGAACATACTTTTCCTGTAGAAAACTAATGTCATCCAGAGCCCTGGATAATCATTGCATTATTTAATGTATAATATATAGCACACAAACACACACATGCACACAAACTTACCTGAAAAAACGTGATCTTCTCGATAAACATACAAAATTAATAAAGTTTAATACTTGTTTAAGGTAAACATTCAGAAAATTGAGAGAAAAATGGGACTTCTTTAATTCTGAAAAATGGCATCTCCAAATCCTAGATAATATTTAATTTCATGGTGGAATACTGAATCCTTTCCCCATAAGTTTGAAAAAAGTTGTTTCTATTCAATGTTAGACTGAAGAAATAGTGTAGGGTAATGACACTACCCTTATGGCAGAAAGTGAAGAGGAACTCAAAAGCCTCTTGATGAAAGTGAAAGAGGAGAGTGAAAAGGTTGGCTTGAAGCTCAACATTCAGAAAACAAAGATCATGGCATCTGGTCCCATCACTTCATGGGAAATAGATGGAAAAACAGTGGAAACAGTGTCAGACTTTGTTTTTTTGGGCTCCAAAATCACTGCAGATGCTGATTGCAGCCATGAAATTAAAAGACGCTTGCTCCTTGGAAGGAAAGTTATGACCAACCTTGATAGTATATTAAAAAGCAGAGACATTACTTTGCCAACAAAGGTCCGTCTAGTCAAGGCAATGGTTTTTCCCGTGGTCATGTATGGATGTGAGAGTTGGACTGTGAAGAAGGCTGACCCCCGAAGAATCGATGCTTTTGAACTGTGGTGTTGGAGAAGACTCTTGAGAGTCCCTTATACTGCAAGGAGATCCAACCAATCCATTCTAGAGGAGATCAATCCTGGATGTTCATTGGAGGGACTGATGCTAAAGCTGAAACTGCAATACTTTGGCCACCTCATGCGACGAGTTGACTTACTGGAAAAGACTCTGTTGCTGGGAAAGGTTGGGGGCGGGAGGAGAAGGGGACGATGGAGAATGAGATGGCTGGATGGCATCACCGACTCTGTGGACATGAGTTTGAGTGAACTCCGGGAGTTGGTGATGGACAGGGAGGCCTGGCGTGCTGTGATTCATGGGGTCGCGGAGAGTCGGACACGACTGAGCAACTGAACTGAACTGAACTGAACTGAATGACTTCTATAGGTCTTCCCAGGTGACTCTAGTAGTAAAGAACTCACCTGCCAGTCTAGGAGTTGTAAGAGATGTGAGTTTGATCCCTGTGTCAAGAAGCTTCCCTGGAGGATGGCATAGCCACCCACTCCAGTATTCCCCAGTATTCTGGAGAGTCCCATGGACAGAGGAGCCTGGCAAGCTACAGTCCACAGGTTTGCACAGAGTTCAACACGACTGAAGAGACTCGGCACGCATGCACTCACACAATGACTTCTACAGTAATTTTGTCCAACATCAAACAGTGAGAGCACAGGGGAAAATTGTCAGAACAGCTTTGTTAGACCTATGGACATTATGCAAAGACTTACATGAATCTGTATAGTGTTTATTTTTAAAAACAGTCAAATATCAGTAAGAAGAGTGAGGTTTGTGTTATTTTCACTTACTTCATTCCCTTCCCCATCACTCCAACCTTGATGTAGCCTTGAAAACCTACAGGTCATAGGTGAAAAGTAGTGACCTCACAGCCACTGGCTGGGGCTTTCCTGGTGGTTCAGACAGTAAAGAATCTGCCTGCAGTGCGGGAAGACCCAAGTTTGATCCCTGGGTTGGGAAGATCCTCTGGAGAAGGAAATGGTGACCCACTTTAGTATTCTTTCCTGGAGAATTCCATGGACAGAGGAGCATGGCAGGCTACAGTCTATGGTTGCAAAGAGTAGGACACAATTGAGCGACTAACAGCCACTGGAGGAGGCAGAATGGAGCTTAAACTCCTTCAAAACCCTGTTCCCAGAGATGATTATTATCTATCCTTCCCGTGGTCATCCTGGAATCCTACATTTAGAATTGATCTGACTCTCCTCTCGCCTAATATTACGTACAGTACTGAGATGTGCTAAGTCACATCTGACTCTTTTGCAACCTCATGACTGTAACCTGCCAAACTCTTCTATCCATGGGGTTTTCCAGGCAAGATTACTGGAGTGGGTTGCCATTTCCTTCTCGAGGGGATCTTCCTGACCCAGGGATCAAATCTGAGTCTCCTGCATTGGCAGGTGGATTCTTCATTACTGAGCCACTAGGGAAGCTGCCTAATGTCGAGTTGGCCTCCCAAAAAACTGGGATGAACTTTTTGGCCAGCCCAATATGAACAGTCTTTCCCCTAGGGCATTTGCCAAAAATAATCAGGGGCAATTTTTAAGCATTAAAGATGCCTGACACTGTAAATAACAGCTGGAGAAATCAATATACTTACCAAAAAGATTAAAAAGAAAAACTGAGGAATGAGATATTCATCAACACTTTGAAAAACTGATGTATTCCTGAGACATTTGTTGTTCAGTTGCTAAGTCATGTCTGACTCGTTGTAATCCCAGGGACTGCAGCATGCCAGGCTTCTCTGTCCTCTACTATCTCCCAGAGTTTGCTCAAACTCATGTCCATTGAGTTGATGATGCCATCCAACCATCTCATCCTCTGTTACCCTCTTCTCCTTTTGCCTTCAATCTCTCCCAGCATCAGAGTTTTTTCCAGTGAGTCAGCTCTTCACATTAGGTGGCCAAAGTGTTGGAACTTCAGATTCAGCATCATCCTTCCAAAGAATATTCAGGATTAATTTCCTTTAGGATTGACTGGTTTGATGTCCTTGCAGTCCAAGGGAATCTCAAGAGTCTTCTCAAGCACCACAATTCGAAAGCATAGGTTCTTCAGTGCTCAGCCATCTTTATGGTCCAACTCTCACTCTATACCTAATTACTGGAAAAGCCATAGCTTTGACTATATGAAAAGGTAAAGGTAAAGGTATGGAAGGTAAAGGTAAGGTAAAGGAAGGTAAAGGAAAAGGTAAAGTGATGACTCTGCTTTTTAATACACTGTCTAGGTTTGTCATAGTTTTTTTTTTTTTTTTCCCCAAGGAGCAAGCATCTTTTAATTTCATTGGAAGTCCACAAATGCTCAGAAAAGATCAAAAGAAACCCCTAAGCTGTCATCTCTGGCAAACCTGTGTAAGAAGGGAGTTGAAGGATAAGGATGAATTAGAAACTGCCTGGATGCATATTGAAGAGATGCTCCAACGTACACACAGAGCCTCTTGCAAAGACAGGGCACTGCATTAGTTCCTAAGACTACTAAGGAAATGTCTGTTCAATCATTAGATGAGCACCAAGCTAACTGAGCAAAGTCTTTGGTGGATACAAATGACAAAGAATAGAAACTTTACATTAGTTCATAGTAGCTACTAAACAAAAAAGAGCAAGGCAAATTGCTAAGAATATTTTATTTAGGTTTTTTAAAAAAATTTTTATTGGAGTACAGTTGATTTACAATGCTGTGTTAGTTTCAGGTGAATCAGTTATGCATGTGCATATATCTACTTTTATTTTTTAAAGATTCTTTTCCCTTACAGGTCATTACAAAGTATTGAGTAGAGCATCCTATACTATACAGCAGGGTATTATTATTATCTATTTTATATATAATAGTGTGTACATGTCAATCCCAATCTCCCAATTTATTCCTCCATTGTCTATAAATGTACATCACATCTTCTTTGTCCTCTATTGATGGACATTTAGATTGTCCCTATGTCCTAGCTATTGCAAATAATGTTGCATGTATTATTTGCATGTATCATGTGCATGTAAATTGGGGTGCATGAATCTTTCGGAATTATGGTTTTCTCCAGGTATATAACCAGGAGTGGAATTGTAGGACCATACACAAAAATAAACTCAAAATGGATTAAAGACCTAAATGTAAGGTTGGACACTATAAAACACTTAGAGGAAAACATAGGGAAAGCACTCTTTGATGTAAATCACAGCAAGATCTTTTTTGATCCACCTCCTAAGTAACTAAAATAAAAACAACAATAAACAAATGAGATTTAATTAAACTTAAAAGCTTTTGCACAACAAAGGAAACCATGAAACAATAATACAACTCTCGGAATGGGAGAAAATATTTGCAAATGAAGCAGTCAACAAGAAGTTAACAAATAGCACACTATGCTCAATATTAAAAGAACAGCAACAACAACAACAAAAAAACCCAAACAGCCAAATAACCCAATCAAAAGATGGGCAGAGGATCTAAACAGACATTTCTCCAAAGAAGACATATAGATGGCCAAAAAGTACATGAAAAGATGCTCAACATCAACAACTATTAGAGAAATGCAAATCTAAACTGCTCTCACCTCACACCAGTCAGAATGGCCATCATCAAAAAAATCTATAAGCAATAAATGCTGGAGAGGATGTGGAGAAAAGGGAACCCTCCTACATTGTTGGTAGGAATGTAAATTGGAACAGTCACTGTGGAGAGCAGTATGGATGTTTCTTAAAGAAATTAAAAATAAAACCACTGTTTAAGTTTTGAGTGCTGACTAGATGTACACAGCAGATGATAGAGAGAAATGGTTATAGAAACTAGATACAAGGTTAATACAAACATGTATTGTACTGCTATAATTACATAACGATATTGTTAAAAGAATGATTTAAAATAAGCCTACTGTCCCCCTTAAATACCAAGGAAAAAATCTAATGAATAACGTGGAACATCTCAGTTGGTAAAGAATCCACCTGCAATGCAGGAGACCCCAGTTTGATTCCTAGATCAGGAAGATCTGCTGGAGAAGGGATAGGCTACCCACTCCAGTATTCTTGGGCTTCCTTTGTGGCTCAGCTGGTAAAGAATCTGTAATGCAGGAGACCTGGGTTTGATCCCTGGGTTAAGAGGTTCACCTGGAGAATGGATAGGCTACCCACTCCAGTATTCTGGCCTGGAGAATTCTGGGTCGCAAAGAGTGGGACAGGAACTACTGAACAACATTCCCTTTTCACTGCAAACTTCATAATGTTGCTTGGAAAAATTAAAGAATACCCAGATGTATAGAGAATTATTTCAAGTTTATAAGTTTAAAAAATATTGATAAGGTTTCAGTTCTCTCAATGTGCACTATAGACTCAATGAATTCTCAGTAAATATCTTAAAAATATGTATTTTTATATGTTTATTTATTTGACTGCACTGGGTCTTATTTGTGGCACATGGGGATGTTTTACTGTGGCATGCAGGATTTTTAATTGTGGCATATGGGATCTCATTCCCTCACCAGGAGATCACAGAGTCTTAGCCACTGGACCACCATGGAAGTCTTTCAATAATATCTTATCAGATCTTCTGTGGAATTGATCAACTGATTCTAAAATTTGTGTGGAAATGCAAAGAAGCTAATATAGTCAAGAAAATATTGAAGAAGAAGAATAAAGGTGGAAGATTTACACACTTGATATCAAGACTTTAAAGCTAAAATAAGTAGGACAATGTGGTATTGGCACAAGAATAAAAACTTGGAATAAACTAGAATAGAATAAACTTTAGAAAAAGACTCACACCTTATAACCATGTGATAGCACCACTTAATTTAGCATAGAAAGGATAATCTCAGTGGTAGATGAAATGTATATTCAATTGGAAAAAAAATGTAACTTGCTCCTCCTAAGTTGTTTACACTTGTTTGAGATGGATCATAGACATAGGGCTTCCCAGGTGGCTCAGGAGTAAAGAACATGTGGGCCAATGCAAGATACACAGGGGACTCTGGTTCAACCCCTGGGTCAGGAAGATCCTCTGGAGTAAGAAATGATAACCCATTCTAGTATTCTTGCCTGGAAAATTCCATGGACAAAGGGGCCTGGTGGACTACAGTCCATGGGGTCTCAAAGAGTTTGCTTCAGATACAACTGAAGCAACTGAGCACAGCACGGCAAGGCATAGACATAAGCGTGAAAAACAAAACTGCAAAACCTCTACTGTGAAACATAAATGAAAGTCACTATGACTTTGGACTCTGCAAAGATTTTTTAAAAACCAGGGGCAGATTCATGTCAATGTATGGCAAAACCAATACAACAATGTAAAGTTTAAAAAAAAAGGACTAATATTAAGAGATCAACAAATTGGTTTTTTAAAAATTAATTTAAAAACTCCATTCACCTTTCTGACTTACTTCACTCTGTATAATAGGCTCCAGTTTCATCCACCTCACCAAAGGATACCATTTAATATGATCAAAAAGTTAGCCAGAGACTGGGAGAAATGTCTAAAATAAATAAATCCAAAAAAGGACTTAAATCCAGATTCAGTTCAGTTCAGTTCAGTTCAGTCGCTCAGTCGTGTCCGACTCTCCGCGACCCCATGAACTACAGCACGCCAGGCTTCCCTGTCCATCACCAACTCCCGGAGTACACTCAAACTCATGTCCACAGAGTCGGTGATGCCATCCAGCCATCTCATTCTCCGTTGTTCCCTTCTCCTCCCGCCCCCAACCTTTCCCAGCATCAGAGTCTTTTCCAGTGAGTCAACTCGTCGCATGAGGTGGCCAAAGTATTGCAGTTTCAGCTTTAGCATCAGTCCTTCCAATGAACATCCAGGATTGATCTCCTCTAGAATGGACTGATTGGATCTCCTTGCAGTATAAGGGACTCTCAAGAGTCTTCTCCAACACCACAGTTCAAAAGCATCGATTCTTCGGCGATCAGCTTTCTTCACAGTCCAACTCTCACATCCATACATGACCACTGGAAAAACCATTGCCTTGACTAGATGGACCTTTGTTGGCAAAGTAATGTCTCTGCTTTTTAATATACTATCAAGGTTGGTCATAACTTTCCTTCCAAGGAGTAAGCGTCTTTTAATTTCCTGGCTGCAATCAGCATCTGCAGTGATTTTGGAGCCCCCCAAAAAATAAAGTCTGACACTGTCTCCACTGTTTTTCCATCTATTTCCCATGAAGTGATGGGACCAGACGCCATGATCTTTGTTTTCTGAATGTTGAGCTTCAAGCCAACCTTTTCACTCTCCTCTTTCACTTTCATCAAGAGGCTTTTGAGTTCCTCTTCACTTTCTGCCATAAGGGTAGTGTCATCTGCATATCTGAGGTTATTGATATTTTTCCTGGCAATCTTGATTCCAGCTTGTGCTTCTTCCAGCCCAGCGTTCCTCATGATGTACTCTGCATAGAAGTTAAATAAGCAGGGTGACAAGATACAGCCTTGACGTCCTCCTTTTCCTATTTGGAACCAGTCTGTTGTTCCATGTCCAGTTCTAACTGTTGCTTCCTGACCTGCATACAGGTTTCTCAAGAGGCCGGTCAGGAGGTCTGGTATTCCCATCTCTTTCAGAATTTTCCACAGTTTATTGTGATCCACACAGTCAAAGGCTTTGGCATAGTCAATGAAGCAGAAATGGATGTTTTTCTGGAACTCTCTTGCTTTCTCCATGATCCAGCGGATGTTGGCAATTTGATCTCTGGTGCCTCTGCTTTTTCTAAAACCTGCTTGAACTTCTGGGAGTTCACGGTTCACATATTCCTGAAGTCTGGCTTCGAGAATTTTGAGCATGACTTTACTAGCGTGTGAGATGAGTGCAATTGTGCGGTAGTTTGAGCATTCTTTGGAATTGCCTTTCTTTGGGATTGGAATGAAGACTGACCTTCTCCAGTCCTGTGGCCACTGCTGAGTTTTCCAAATTTGCTGGCATATTGAGTGCAGCACTTTCACAGCATCATCTTTCAAGATTTGAATTAGCTCAACTGGAATTCCATCACCTCCACTAGCTTTGTTGGTATTGATGCTTTCTAAGGCTCACTTGACTTCACATTCCAAGATGTCTGGCTCTAGGTCAGTGATCAAGTTATTGTGACTATCTTGGTTGTGAAGATCTTTTTTGTACAGTTCTTCTGTGTATTCTGCCACCTCTTCTTAATATCTTCTGCTTCTGTTAGGTCCATACCATTTCTGTTCTTTATCGAGCCCATCTTTGCATGAAATGTTCCCTTGGAATCTCTAATTTTCTTGAAGAGATCTCTTGTTTTTCCTATTCTGTTGTTTTCCTCTATTTCTTTGCATTGATCGCTGAGGAAGGCTTTCTTATCTCTCCTTGCTATTCTTTGGAACTCTGCATTCAGATGCTTATATCTTTCCTTTTCTCCTTTGCTTTTTGCTTCTCTTCTTTTCACAGATATTTGAAATCATAATCTCAGAAACTAGTTTCTGATCTGATCACATGGACCACAGCCGAATGTGGTCCACTGGAGAAGGGAATGACAAACCACTTCAGTATACTTGCCTTGAGAACCCCATGAACAGTATCAAAGGGCAAAATGGTAGGATACTGAATGAGGAATTCCCCAGGTCGGTAGGTGCCCAGTATGCTACTGGAGATCAGTGGAGAAATAACTCTAGAAGGAAAAAAGGGATGGAGCAAAAGCAAAACCAATACCCAGTTGTGGATGTGACCGGTGATAGAAGCAAGGTCCGGTGATGTAAAGAGCAATATTGCATAGGAACCTGGAATGTTAGGTCCATGAATCAAGGCAAATTGGAAGTGGTCAAACAGGAGATGGCAAGAGTGAACATAGACATTCTAGGAATCAGTGAACTAAAATGGACTGCAATGGGTGAATTTAACTCAGATGACCATTATATCCACTACTGTGCGCAGGAATCCCTTAGAAGAAATGGAGTAGTCATCATGGTCAACAAAAGAGTCAGAAATGCAGTACTTGGATGCAATCTTAAAAACGACAGAATGATTTCTGTTCGTTTCCAAGGCAAACCATTCAATATTACAGTAATCCAGGCCTATGCCCCAACCAGTAATGCTGAAGAAGCTGAAGTTGAACGGTTCTATGAAGACCTACAAGACCTTTTAGAACCAACACCCAAAAAAGATGTCCTTTTCATTATAGGGGACTGGAATGCAAAAGTAGGAAGTCAAGAATCACCTGGAGTAACAGGCAAATTTGGCCTTGGAGCACGGAATGAAGCAGGGCAAAGGCTAATAGAGTTTTGTCAAGAGAATGCACTGGTCATAGCAAACACCCTCTTCCAACAACACAAGAGAAGACTGTACACATGGACACCACCAGATGGTCAACACCGAAATCAGATTGATTATATTCTTTGCAGCCAAAGATGGAGAAGCTGTATACAGTTAGCAAAAACAAGACCAGGAGCTGACTGTGGCTCAGATCATGAACTCCTTATTGCCAAATTCAGACTGAAATTGAAGAAAGTAGGGAAAAACACTAGACCATTCAGATACAACCTAAATCAAATCCCTTATGATTATACAGTGGAAGTGAGAAATAGATTTAGGGACTAGATCTGATAGATAGAGTGCCTGATGAACTCTGGACGGAGGTTCATGACATTGTACAGGAGACAGGGACCAAGACCATCCCCATGGAAAAGAAATGCAAAAAAGTGAAATGGCTGTCTGAGGAGGCCTTACAATCTATGGACATAATGTACTTTTAATTTTGATTATGTTTTAACTTCGTTTAATGACCATTTTGCCTTATATCTGTAACTGTATAACAGGGTTTGTTTCTAACCTTCTGAAAGCTTTTAGGTTGCAAAGGGTTGTCCAGGCCCCTACAAGTGCCACAGCCTCCTCCAACTATTACTTGGGGCCCCTGGATCAGAGACCCTCAATTTGAGGGTTAGGAGAATATGTTGCCTCAACAATTTAGGGATGATGCCCCTCAACAGCAAGAAGTAATTATAGAATGAAAATGATGCCGTTTTCCTTTGGCAACATATATCTAAAAGAAAAGGGGAGAATGAGAAAGTCATCCCTAGGCTGGTTGATAAGAAGTCTGGGATTCCTAAGTAGGAGAAAGGGATCTCATGAAGCAGAGGTAGGGTTCTGGAATTCTCAAGGAGAAGGAAGGGACAAACATCTTTTTTTTCCCTCTACATTCTTTAGTCTTAGTCACATCAAACGCTTTTTTCTGGTACTGATGATTATACAACAAACAACTCAGTTTAAACTCTGTACTAAGGATTATATGGACATGGAACAACAGAAAGATTCCAAATAGGAAAATGAATACATCAAGGCTGTATATTGTCACCCTGCTTATTTAATTTATATGCAGAATACATCATGAAGAACACTGGGGTGAAAGAAGCACAAGCTGGAATCAAGATTGCTGGGAGAAATATCAATAACCTCAGATATGCAGATGACACCACCATTATGGCAGAAAGTGAAGAGGAACTCAAAAGCCTCTTGATGAAAGTGAAAGAGGAGAGTAAAAAAGTTGGCTTAAAGCTCAACATTCAGAAAACGAAGATCATGGCATCTGGTCTCATCACTTCATGGGAAATCGATGGGGAAACAGTGGAAACAGTGTCAGACTTTATTTTTTTGGGCTCCAAAATCACTGCAGATGCTGATTGCAGCCAGGAAATTAAAAGATGCTTACTACTTGGAAGGAAAATTATGACCAACCTAGATAGCATATTCAAAAGCAGAGACATTGCTTTGCCAACCAAGGTCCATCTAGTCAAGGCTATGGTTTTTCCAGTGCTCATGTATGGATGTGAGAATTGGACTGTGAAGAAAGCTGATCGCCAAAGAATCGATGCTTTTGAACTGTGGTGCTGGAGAAGACTCTTGAGAGTCCCTTGGACTGCAAGGAGATCCAACCAGTCCATTCTAAAGGAGATCAATCCTGGGTATTCATTGGAAGGACTGATGCTAAAGCTGAAACCTCAATACTTTGGCCAGCTCATGCGACGAGTTGACTCACTGGAAAAGACTCTGATACTGGGACGGATTGGGGGCAGGAGGAGAAGGGGACGACAGAGAATGAGATGGCTGGATGGCATCACCGACTCTGTGGACATGAGTTTGAGTGAACTCCGGGAGTTGTTGATGGACAGGGAGGCCTGGTGTGCTGTGATTCATGGGGTCGCAAAGAGTTGGACATGACTGAGTGACTGAACTAAACTGAAGGATTATGTAACAACAACTGAACTGAAGATTATATAACAACAGTACATCCTGCTTGAGGACAGTTTCTCCTTCCTGAAAACCTTCTGGCTAATCCTGTTATCTTAAAATGTAAATTATGGGAGTGGATCTAGTAAAATCTTTACAACCTTGAGAAATTCTTTTGATTTATCATCAGTCAGTTCAGTTCAGTCGCTCAGTCGTGTCTGACTCTTAGCGACCCTATGAACCACAGCACGAAAGGCCTCCCTGTCCATCACCAAATCCCGGAATTCACTCAAACTCATGTCCATCGAGTCGGTGATGCCACCCAGCCATCTCATTCTCGGTCGTCCCCGTCTCCTCCTACCCCCAATCGCTCCCAGCATCAGAGTCTTTTCCACTGAGTCAATTCGTCGCATGAGGTGGCCAAAGTATTGGAGTTGCAGCTTTAGCATAAGTCCTTCCAGTGAACACCCAGGATTGATCTCCTCTAGAATGGACTGGTTGGATCTCCTTGCAGTCCAAGGGACTCTCAAGAGTCTTCTCCAACACCACAGTTCAAAAGCATCGATTCTTCGGCGATCAGCTTTCTTCACAGTCCAACTCTCACATCCATACATGACCACGGGAAAAACCATAGCCTTGACTAGACGGACCTTGGTTGGCAAAGCAATGTCTCTGCTTCTCAATATGCTATCTAGGCTGGTCATAACTTTCCTTCCAAGGAGTAAGCGTCTTTTAATTTCCTGGCTGCAATCAGCATCCTCAGTGATTTTGAAGCCCCCCAAAATAAAGTCTGTCACTGTTTCCCCATCTATTTCCCAGGAATTGATGGGACTAGATGACATGATCTTCGTTTTCTGAATGTTGAGCTTCAAGCCAACCTTTTCACTCTCCTCTTTCACTTTCATCAAGAGGCCTTTGAGTTCCTCTTCACTTTCTGCCATTAGGGTGGTGTCATCTGCATATCTGAGGTTATTGATATTTCTCCTGGCAATCTTGATTCCAGCTTGTGCTTCTTCCAGCCCAGCGTTCTTCATGATGTACTCTGCATAGAAGTTAAATAAGCAGGGTGACAAGATACAGCCTTGACGTCCTCCTTTTCCTATTTGTAACCAGTCTGTTGTTCCATGTCCAGTTCTGACTGTTGCTTCCTGACCTGCATACAGGTTTCTCAAGAGGCAGGTCAGGAGGTCTGGTATTCCCATCTCTTTCAGAATTTTGCACAGTTTATTGTGACCCCCACAGTCAAAGGCCTTGGCATAGTCAATGAAGCGAAATAGATGTTTTTCTGGAACTCTCTTGCTTTCTCCATGATCCAGCGGATGTTGGCAATTTGATCTCTGGTGCCTCTGCCTTTTCTAAAATCTGCTTGAACATCTGGAAGTTCACGGTTCACATATTGCTGAAACCTAGCTTGGAGAATTTTGAGCATGACTTTACTAGCGTGTGCTGCTGAGTCACTTCAGTCGTGTCCGACTCTGTGTGACCCCATAGACGGCAGCCCACCAGGCTCCCCCATCCCTGGGATTCTCCAGGCAAGAACACTGGAGTGGGTTGCCATTTCCTTCTCCAGTGCAGAAAAGTGAAAAGTGAAAGTGAAGTCACTCGGTCATGTCTGACTCATAGTGACCCCATGGACTCCTCCGTCCATGGGATTTTCTAGGCAAGAGTACTGGAGTGGCTTGCCATTGCCTTCTCCGACTAGCGTGTGAGATGAGTGCAATTGTGCGGTAATTTGAGCATTCTTTGGCATTGCCTTTCTTTGGGATTGGAATGAAGACTGACCTTTTCCAGTCCTGTGGCCATTGCTGAGTTTTCCAAATTTGCTGACATATTGAGTGCAGCACTTTCACAGCATCATCTTTCAGGATTTGAAATAGCTCAATTGGAATTCCATCACCTCCACTAGCTTTGTTCATCATGATACTCTCTATGGCCCACTTGACTTCACATTCCAAGATGTCTGGTTCCAGGTGAGTGATCACACCATCGTTATTATCTTCATCGTGAAGATCTTTTTTGTATAGTTCTTCTGTGTATTCTTGCCACCTCTTCTTAATATCTTCTGCATCTGTTAGGTCCATACCATTTCTGTCCTTTATCAAGCCCATCTTTGCATGAAATATTCCCTTTATATCTCTAATTTTCTTGAAAAGATCTCTTGTTTTTCCTATTCTGTTGTTTTCCTCTATTTCTTTGCATTGATTGCTGAGGAAGGCTTTCTTATCTCCCCTTGCTATTCTTTGGAACTCTGCATTCAGAAGCTTATATCTTTCCTTTCCTCCTTCACTTTTTGCTTCTCTTCTTTTCACAGCTATTTGTAAGGCCTCCTCAGACAGCCATTTTGCTTTTTTGCATTTCTTTTCCATGGGGATGGTCTTGGTCCCTGTCTCCTGTACAATGTTACAAACCTCCGTCCAGAGTTCATCAGGCACTCTATCTATCAGGTCTAGTCCCTTAAATCTATTTCTTACTTCCACTGTATAATCATAAGGGATTTGATTTAGGTTGTATCTGAATGGTCTAGTGTTTTTCCCTACTTTCTTCAATTTCAGTCTGAATTTGGCAATAAGGAGTTCATGATCTGAGCCACAGTCAGCTCCTGGTCTTGTTTTTGCTAACTGTATACAGCTTCTCCATCTTTGGCTGCAAAGAATATAATCAATCTGATTTCGGTGTTGACCATCTGGTGGTGTCCATGTGTAGAGTCTTCTCTTGTGTTGTTGGAAGAGGGTGTTTGCTATGACCAGTGCATTCTCTTGACAAAACTCTATTAGCCTTTGCCCTGCTTCATTCCGTGCTCCAAAGCCAAATTTGCTTGTTACTCCAGGTGTTTTTTGACTTCCTACTTTTGCATTCCAGTCCCCTATAATGAAAAGGACATCTTTTTTGGGTGTTGGTTCTAAAAGGTCTTGTAGGTCTTCATAGAACCGTTCAACTTCAGCTTCTTCAGCATTACTGGTTGGGGCATAGGCCTGGATTACTATAATATTGAATGGTTTGCTTGAAAACGAACAGAAATCATTCTGTCGTTTTTAAGATTGCATCCAAGTACTGCATTTCGGACTCTTTTGTTGACCATGATGGCTACTCCATTTCTTCTAAGGGATTCCTGCCCACAGTAGTGGATATAATGGTCATCTGAGTTAAATTCACCCATTGCAGTCCATTTTAGTTCACTGATTCCTAGAATGTCTATGTTCACTCTTGCCATCTCCTGTTTGACCACTTCCAATTTGCCTTGATTCATGGACCTAACATTCCAGATTCCTATGCAATATTGCTCTTTACAGCATCGGACCTTGCTTCTAGCATCAATCACATTCACAACTGGGTATTTGTTTTGCTTTGACTTCATCCCTTCATTCTTTCTGGATTTATTTCTCCACTGATCTCCAGTAGCATACTGGGCACCTACTGACCTAGGGAATTCCTCATTCTCTATCCTATCATTTTGCCTTTTGATACTGAAAGTATATAACTCGCTTTCTTAGACTAGTGAGGGGTGCACTCTGTGTCTCCCTTGTGATGTCTATGTCAGAATCTTTCTCTGTCCCTTTTCTTACTTTAATAAAACTGATACACACACCCCCCCACACAAAAAAAAACCTAGAGAAAGAAGCACAAACAAAGCCCAAAGTTAGCAGAAGGAAGGAAATAATAAAGATCAGAGACTAAATAAGCAATAGAGACTAAAATGGCAATAGAAAAGATTAGTGAACTTAAAAGCTGGTTCTTTGAAAAGATAATCAGATTTGATAAATTCTAGCCAGACTCATCAGAAAAAAAAGAAAGTGCACATAAATAAAATAAAAAATGGAAGAGGAACATTACAGTTGGTATCATAGAAATTCAAAGAATCATGAGATACCACAATAAATAATTATACACCCACAAATTAAACACCTAGTGGAAAAGGGATAAATTCATAGAAACACAGATACCAAGATTGAATCAGGAAGAAACAGATTATCTGAAGACTGAACACTAGTAGTGAAATAGAAGCAGGAATCAAAACTCCTCAAAACCAAAAATCCAGGACCAGATGGCCTCACGAGTGAATTCTACCAAATATTTAAAAAAGAACTAATGCTTAACCTTTCCAAACATGTCCAAAGGAACACTTTCAAACTTATTCTCTGATGCATTACCCTTATACCTAAATTAGAAAAAAAACATTAAAAAGAAGATAATAATTAAGGTTAATATTTTTGATGAACCTAGCTGCAAAAGTCCCCAGCAGAATATTCAATTCAGTTTAGTCATTCAGTCATGTCCAACTCTTTGTGACCCCATGGACTGCAGTATGCTAGGATTCCCTGTCCATCACCAATGCCCGGAGCTTGCTTAAACTCATGTCCATTGTGTTGGTGATCCTGCCATCCCATCATCTCATCCTCTGTCATCCCCTTCTCCTCCTGCCTTCAATCTTTCCCAGCTTCAGGGTCTTTTCTAATGAGTCAGTTCTTCTCATCAGGTGGCCAAAGTATTTGAGACTCAGCTTCAGCATCAGTCCTTTCAATGAATTTTCAGGACTGATTTCCTTTAGGATGGACTGGTTGGATCTCCTTGTAGCCCAAGGGACTTCCTTGGAGTCCAAGAGTCTTCTCCAAAACCACAGTTCAAAAGCATAAATTCTTTGGTGCTCAGCTTTCTTTGCCAACTCTCACATCCATACACATTTCATACTGGAAAAACCACAGCTTTGACTAGATGGACCTTTGTTGGCAAAGTAATGTCTCTTCTTTTTAATAATGCTGTGTAGGGGGTCATAGCTTTTCTTCCAAGGAGCAAGTGTCTTTTAATTTCATCGCTGCAGTCACCATCTGCAGTGATTTTAGAACCCATGAAAACAAAGTCTGTCACTACTTCCATTGCTTTCCCATCTCTTCACTATGAAGTGATGGGATCAGATGCCATGATCTTTGTTTTTTGAATGGTTAGTTTTAAGATGCATTTTCACTCTCCTCTTTCACTTTCATCAAGAGGCTCTTTAGTTCTTCTTGGCTTTCTGCCATAAGGGTGGTGTCATCTGCATATCTGAGGTTATTGATATTTCTCCTGGCAATCTTGACTCCAGCTTGAGCTTCATCCAGCCCGGAATTTCCCATGATGTACTCTGCATATAAGTTAAATAAGTAGCATGACATAAAGCATTGATGTATTCCTTTCCCAATTTGGAACCAGTCTGTTGTTCCATATCCAGTTCTAACTGATGCTTCTTGACCTGCCCACAGGTTTCTCAGGAGGCAGGTTAGGTGGTCTGGTATTCCCGTCTATTTCAGAATTTTCCACAGTTTGTGGTGATACACACAGTCAAAGGCTTTGGTGTAGTCAATGAAGCAGATGTTTTTCTGGAATTCTCTTGCTTTCTGTATGATTCAACAGATGTTGGCAATTTGATCTCTGGTTTCTCTGCCTTTTCTAAATCCAGCTTGAACATCTGGAATTTCTTGGTTCATGTACTGTCAGAGCCTGGCTTGGAGAATTTTGAGCATTACTTTGCTAGCGTGCGAGATGAGAGCAGTTGTGTGGTAGTTTGACCATTCTTTGGCATTGCCTTTCTTGGAATTGGAATGAAAACTGACCTTTTGCAGTCCTGTGGCCACTGCTGAGTTTTCCAAATTTGCTGGTATATTGAGTGTGGCACTTTTGCAGCATCATCTTTTTGGATTTGAAATTGCTCAGCTGGAATTGCATCACTTCCACTAGTTTTATTCATAGTGATGCTTCCTAAGGCCCACTTGACTTCACATTCCAGGATGTCTGGCTCTAGGTGAGTAATCACCCATCGTGGTTATCTGGGTCATTAAGATCTTTTTTGTATAGTTCTTCTGTGTATTCTTGCCACCTCTTCTTAATATCTTCTGCTTTTGTTAGGTCCATACCATTTTTGTCCTTTATTGTGCCCATCTTTGCATGAAATTGAAATCAGCAATACATTAGCACAATTATAATCTATGAATAAACCAAATTTTTTCTGAGAATGCAAAGATGGTTCAGGGTCTGCAAATCAATCTGTGTGATACATCACATTAACAAATGAAAAATAAAAATCATATAGCTCCTCCGTCCATGGGATTCTCCAGGCAAGAATACTGGAGTGGGTTGCCATTTCCTTCTCCAGGGGATCTTCCCGACCCAGGGATCAAACCCAGGTCTCCCTCACTGCAGGCAGATGTTTTAACCTCTGAGCCACCAGGGAATCCCTTATATGATTTTTTTAAGTTATGCAAAAAAAAAAAATCTTTTTACTGAATTCAACATTCATTTATGATAAAAAAAGACTCCAGAGTGAATAGAGATGGAACATACCTGAATGTAACAAAGCCCCTATAGGAGAAGCTCTCATTCTCAATGGTGAAACCCTGAATGTATTTCCTCTCAAATCAGGAACAACACAATGATTCCCACTCTCCCCACTTTTATTCAGCATAGTACTGGAAGTTCCAGCCACACAAGCAAAGAAAGAGAAGTATGGTACTGGCACAAAAGCAGACATAGATCAATGGAACTGAAGAGACAGCCTAGATATGAATTCACACTTAGTAGGTAATTAATATACAACAAAAGAAGCTAGAGTACAGAATGTAGAAAAGACACCCTCTTCAATCAATGGTATTGGGGAAATTGGACAGTTACATACAAAAGAGTCAACCTGGATGCCTTTATCACACCACATATAAAATAAATTCAAAATGGATTAAAGATTTAAATGTAAGAACCAGAACTATAAAAATTCTAGAAGTAATCATAGATGTGCACTCTTTGACATTAATCTTGTTGATATTTTTTTGGTTATGTATTGTTAAGCAAGGAGAACAAAAATAGAGGAATGTGACCTAATCAAATGTAAAAGCTTTTGCACAGTGAAGGTAACTATCAACAAAACAAAATGCCTGCCTGCTGAATAGAATAGATTTGTAAATGATGTATCTGACAAGGAGTTAGTGTTCAAAATACACAAAGAACTCATACACTTCAACAACAAAAAGAAAACCTGATTAAAAAATGGACAGAAAATTCAAATAGATATTTTTCCAAAGAAGATAATAGTTGGCCAATAGGCACGTGGAAAGATGGTCAAAACACTAATTATCAGGAAAATACAAATAAAAACACTGTTAGATTTTACCTCACAGCAGTTTGAATGACTATTATAAGAGAGAAGAAATAGCAAGTTTTCGGAGGATGTGGAGATAAGGGAACACTTACGCACTGTTGGTAGGAATGTAAATCGAAACGGTCATTATGGCAAACAGTATAATGGTTCCTCAAAAAGTTAAAAATAGAACTACTATATGATCTGGGACTTAACTGGGTACTTCTCTCTAGAAAACTTCTGGGTATTTATCTGAAGAAAAGGAACTTATTCCGAAAGATATATGCACCCTTATGTTCATTGTAGCATTGTTTACAAAAGGTAAGGTATTGAAATCACCTAAGTGTCCACTGATAGATGAAAGGATAAAAAGGAAGTGGAATACACACACACACAGACAATGAAATATTACTTTGTCATATAAAAGAATGAACTAGTGCCATTTATGACAGCATGGATAGTTCTAGAAGATATTATGCTAAGGGAAGAATGTCAGATAGACAAAGACAAATATTATATGATTTATTCATATTTAGAATTTAAAAAATTTTAAAACAAACAAAATAAAACAGAAACAAATTCATAGACACAGAGAAGAAACTGGTGGTCCTCAGAGAGGAAGAAGTAGAAGGATGAATGAAATAAGTAAAAGGGGTTAAGAAATATAAACTTCAGATATAAATGTAATAAGTCACAGGGATGTAATATACAGCATAAGGAACAGAGGCAATAACATTTCAATAACTGTATGATGACAGATGATTCCTAGGCTTATCTTGGAGATGAATTTGTAATGCATGTAAATGGTGAATCACCATTTTGTACACCTGAAACTAATATAATATGTGTCAACTATTAATATATTTTCATAAAAATAAATGTAGAAAAAGTGTATGATCCCTGCACACTGTTTAGGTGACTCTCTGTAGACATGTGTGTAGTGTAACCTGGGATAAACACTGTCACTACCTCTGTCACTAGTTTTGTGACTTAGACTGGTTGACTAACCTTTCTAAACCTCAACACCCTCATTTGGAAAGATGTGGTATGATCCTGAATTTCTTGAGTTATGGTTAGGAAAATAATTCGAATGGTTTCGAAATTAGTTGGTAATCTGTGCATACTGTCACTCAGGCCATTTTATCAGTTCCCTCTCCTTCAAATCCCAAATGGGTTCCAGTGCAAGAAGCATATCTTACTCATCTTTATTTACTCATTTTATAGCAATATGTCTGCACCATAATATGGGCCTGAAAATGTTTGCTGAATGAATTGACTGTTTCTTTTCTTTTTCAGCTCTACAATGCTTTCCCCTCTTTACTACATTATCTCCCAGGGAGTCATAACACATTATTTAAAAACATGACTGAGCAAAGAAAGTTTATCTTGGAGAAAATAAAGGAACACCAAGAATCCTTGGACCTCAATAACCCTCAAGACTTCATTGATTACTTCCTGATTAAAATGGAAAAGGTAAAATGGGACCCAGACTTGCTACTTCATCTTTATAGGTGGAGTGATGTGATACATGGAATAGCTTTGTTCTTCTCAGTGGAATCGGTTTATTAAAACAGATGCTCCTTCTTAAAAATATGTTCATTGCTTGTGCAACCTATTGTTGTGCAAACCATACTGGATGTCTTGAATTATTTCTGCACAGTCACTGAAAATTGCTTGGAAGTTTTTATATTTACCATGTTAAAGCTGGTTCTTTATTTGAGAACAGATTGAAATACACACACACATTCAAGATAAGTGATAGATAGTATATTCTCTTTCATTAAATAAATTCCATGAATGGGTGATGTAAGAAATGAGAGAAGGCAGAAATGGATGGGAATCTAGAAAGGCTTACTCTTGGAAAGACAGTAGGAAACAAATGAAGTAGGTTTTGAGGATTAGCAGAGATGACAAAATTGGTTCAGGGAAAGATAAGTGCAGTGACGAAGTGTGTAGAATTTTTAAAAAGATTGTCTTGAAAGTAACTGAGGAACTGTCGTGGGTTTAATGACTGATGAATTTGGGAATAGTGTTTCAGTTTGAGGATAGGTGGTTCTGAAGGCCTGAGTGAGAAATTCAGATATGATGAAATAGACAATAGATGCCCGAACTGATGGTGAGTAGCAGTGATGACTTGATCAGAGTCAGGTTAGAAAGCAATTACTGAAGAACTGATTTACTCCAGTGGGTGAGAAAGTGAGGAATCAGAAAGGACTTGTTGCAAGTTTAACTCGGGTTATATTTTAATTGAAGAAATTCTAACAACGCATCTAAATTTACTGTCATCTATAACATTCTCTAATGTTTGGCTTAATTTGTCAAATAAGTAAACTTAAAAAATTATGTTGCTATATGGAATTATTTTAAGTTACTTGTAAGTTTCTTTTAGTTATCAAGTAATCCTAATACATAATTGCTAGGAGAAACACAATAAACAGTCTGAATTTACCTTGGACAACTTGATCACCACTCTATGGGATGTGCTTACTGCTGGAATAGAGACAACAAGCATCACTCTGAGATATGGACTGCTGCTCCTGCTGAAGCACCCAGAGGTCACAGGTAGTATCACAGATGATGGACAGGATGAAATTCCAGTTAGAAATTGGCAGGCAACACTGATGACTTTTCTACTCTTCATTTGCCTAGAAGATGTACAAGAAAACCTTCCATTTTTAGTACATCTTCCTATCATTGTATGAATTGCATTAAAATTAGATTATAGTACAAAAAGAGAATGAAATAGTTAACCAGTAGCAGAGTTTTGGAGGGCAGAGATCACTGTCCTCCCTACTGTGGTGGAGTATCCTTGATTTGCATCAGGTCAGGTACAGTAGGGCTTCCATGGTGGCTCAGACAGTGAAGAATCTGCCTTCAATGCAAGGACTTGGGTTTGAGCTCTGGGTCAAGAAGATCCTTTGGAGAAGGGAATAGCTACCCACTCCAGTATTCTTGCATGGAAAGTCCCATGGATGGAGGAGCCTGGCAGGCTATAGTCCATGGGGCTGTGAAGAGTCAGATAGGACTGAGTGACTTAACACACACACACAGATGCAGTAAGCAGAGTTGTCCTTAGGTCTAGAAAGAATTAGCTGTCTTCTTTCTCTGCAATGATACTGCTTGATAAGCCTTCCAAGTCCAGATAAATACACTTTTGTCAAAAGTTAATTCTTAGCAGATGCATTTGAAATAGAAGGATTGACTCAATAAAATCACAATCTTTCTCCATCAAAAAACTTCACGCTTTAAATTAAAAAGTTATAGACAATATTTCCGTTCAAATATACCCTTTGGGGCCAACAAATTTTCCTCACAAACATAATTTTTCATCCTCCTTTTTTCTTTATTCAGTCCTCATCTAAGAGAATATTTCCTTTACTATATCATGTTTTGTGCTTTGATTCATTAGGACACTTTTATTTGTATTTATTTTTTGAGTTTTATCATCTTACAATGTTGTATTAGTTTCTGCTCTACAACAAAATGAATCAGTTATATGTATATATATTTATGGGCTTCGCTGGGGGTGCTAGTGGTTAAGACCTCACCTGCCAAGGGGCATGTGAGACATAAGAGATGTGGGTTCATTCCCTGGGTCAGGAAAATCCCCTGGAGGAGGGCATGGCAACCCACTCCATTATTCTTGCCTGGAGAATCTCATGGACAGAGGAACCTGGTGGGCTACAGTCCAAAGGGTCACAAAGAGTCAGACATGACTGAAGCAACTTAGCACATAAGCATATAGATTTATAATTGTTATATCTTCTTGTTGGATTAATTCTTTTATCATTATGTAATGTCCTTCTTTTTTCTTTTGTTCCATACTGTCTTTGTTTTAAAGTCTATTTTGTCTAAGTATTGCTTCCTCAACTTTCTTTTGACTTCCATTTGTATTCAATACATTTTTCTTGTGGAGTAGCTGCTGGGTGATGGTGGGTGGGCTGGGTCATGTGGCCGCTGGTTATGAAACCCCATGGGGCCCAGTCTAGTGCTGGCCCTCTGGTGGTTAGAGCTGGGTCCGGGGCCTCTTCCTGAGATGGCTGGAAGAGAGCTCTGGGGTTTCCTAGAATTGGCTGTCAGTTTGCTGTTAGGTGAGCCTGGGGCCCAAGATGTCTTCTAGTGGTGCTGACCTGCTGTTGAGTAGGCTGGATCTCAACATGGTTGGCTACAGGACTGCTGTGGTCCTGGTGCTGGGGTTGGCCTACTGGTTGGTGGATCAGGCCCCAGGAGTCTTGAGGATAGCACCTGCCTTCTGGTGTATGAAGTCATATCCTGGCTTCTCTGGCTGCAGGGTCTTGGGGATCTTGTTGCAGGGAGCCAGATCCTGTGTTCCCTGGCTGTAGGACCCTAGGAGTCCTGGAGTTGGAGTTGGCCTGCCCGTTGTCTGGATGGGGGCCCAGGGGATCCTAGGGTTGGTGTCTGCCAACTGGTGAGTAGGGTTGGGTCCGGGGCAGCTGGGGCTCAGGGCTGCTATAGTAATTGGCATGCTGGTGGGTAGGAGTATGTTCCAGCCCAGCTAGCTGCTTGGCCTCCCACATCCAAGAACGGGTGATAACTGGCTGATGAGAAGGGCCTAGTTCTGGCACTAATAAGCCACAGGGAGGATTCTAAAATTGCACTTACTATCATCCATGTTCATGTGTTGGGATGAGCTCTCCCAAGTAGCTGCTACCAGCATATGTGGTCCAGAGGTGAGCCCCAACTGCCCCATGGCTCTCTAGGAGGCTGTCCATGATCAATAAATGGGTCTGACCCAGACTCCTTTCAAATTACTGCTCCTGCTTCTGGGTCCCAGAGTGGGAGAGATTTTGTATATGCTCTTTAAGAGTGGAGTCTCTACTTCCCACAGCTCACTAGCTCATCTGAAATAAGCCCTGTTGGCCTGCAAAGCCAAGGTTTCTGGGGGGTCATTTTCCTGGTGCAGCACTCCTGGGTTAAGGAGCCCAGTGATGGGTTCAGACCCCTCATTCCTCGGGGAGAACCTCTGTAATTGTAATCATCCTGTTCATGGGTCTCCTACCTGGGGGTATGGTCTTAACTGCTATGTTTCTGTTTCTCCTATGCATCTCGTGATTCCATCTTTAGATCTTTAGTTATTGAAGAACTTTTCTCTTAGACTTCAGGTTGTTCTTATTGATAGTTGCTCTGTAAATCATTGTCTTAATCATTTTGTAATGCTTGTGGAAGGAGGCGATCTCAGAGTCTTTCTACTCTGTCATCTTGGTCATTCTCCCTTAACTTAGTTATTATTTCTATGTGTTGAGTTAACAAGCATTGTTCAGTTGGTACATTTATTAAGTATTTACTGCACGGAGTACTTCTACTCTCTTAGAACTTTCATAAAATAAAACTGACATAATTAAAATGGTTAAACTGCATGATGTAAGCCTTTGTGATATCACTTGATATAAATTCTGATTTCTACCTTGCCAGCTAAAGTCCAGGAAGAAATTAACCATGTGATTGGCAGAAACCGGAGCCCCTGCATGCAGGACAGGAGCCGCATGCCCTACACAGATGCTGTGATCCACGAGATCATGAGATACATTGACATTGTCCCCAACAACTTACCCCATGCAGCAGCTCAGGACATTAAATTCAGAGAATATCTCATTCCCAAGGTGAGAGGTATTTCATCTATATTCCTCATTAAGACTCTTAGGTTTCAACTATCACAGAAGTAGATGTATAGATTGCCTAATTGTCTACAGGTATTACATAGTCGTGTCTCAGGTGTTTCACCCTCTGACCACATGTTCCTTTCCTTTTAGTTTGCAGATACATTTTAATAAATATAATAGTGGTTAGACTCCCACAGGATTCTCAGTACATTGTTAGTCCCCTAGTCTGCCTGTTCATTAGGCTACTCTTCTGTCCACTCCTTATTTTCCAGTGTATGTTTTATTACTCTTACGACTTAATCAGTAAGCACCTCCCTATCTGTTTCACTTATCAAAAGTTTATTGCAACAGTTTTCTTCCTCCCTACCTGCATTTGAACAACTGATCCCTTCAGGAAGACCATGCAGCCCATCAGGTTGATATTATTGTCACCAACTTAAGGGTATCCTTAATTTTATCCAACGTTGCTTCATAACTGAACTCATCTTGCTCCAAAAAGCACACCAACAACCTTCAGCTGTGAATTCTTCCCTTCCAGTTCTCCACCATGGACTTTTCCCCAAATGATCTGGTCTTCCGCAGAGAAACCCAGAAGCCATTATAGGGAACTCCCTCAACTCCCTTCCACTAGATTTACAAACTTATCTATATCCACACCCCTTTATTTTCTCTTTCATTTTGTTGTTGTGGAGGGAGGGCTTTCCTTTTATCTAAAGTAAATCTTTCCACCTGTGTCATGGATCTCTTTCCTTTCACTTTTTCATGGTTCCTCTTCAAATAATCATTTCTTCTTTTTTCTTTATTCTCTCCTTTTCTGCTGGCTTCTTTCCATTAGCATTTGAACATACTCAATTCTCTTGCGACTTAAGAAAAATTTCCCCAAACCCTGACTCCTTCTGTTCAATATAAGTGGTGATTCTGGTCTTGTTCAGTTCAGTTCAGTTGCTTAGTCGTGTCCGACTCTCCACGACCCCATGAATCACAGCACGCCAGGCCTCCCTGTCCATCATCTTGTTACTGATCTTAAAGGAAAAGTTTTCACCTTTTCACTGTTGAGGATGATATGCACTCTTGGGTTGTCATATATAACTTGTATTAGGTTGAGGTAGCTTCCCTCTATACAACTTTGTTGAGAGTTTTTATAATAAATGAATGTTGAATTTAATCAAATGCTTTTTTCTTCTGAATTAACTGAGAGGATTGTATGATTTTTATTCCCCACTTTGTTAATGAGTTCTATCACACTAGTTGATTTACACATGTTGAAACATCCTTGCATCCCTGGAATAAATCCAGCTTGCTCATAAATCCACCTGTTACTGTATCCTTCAATTCAGTTTGCTAATATTTTGTTGAGGATTTTTGCATCTATGTTTATCAAGGATTGTTGTTGTTTTTCAGTCCCTAAATCATGTCTGACTCTTTTCAACCCCCTGGACTGCAGTACACCAGGCTTCCTTGACCTTCGTTATCTCCCCAAGTTTGCTCAAATTCATGTCCATTAAGTTGGCAATACCATCTAACCATCTCATCCTCTGCGCCCTCTTCTCCTTTTACCTTCAATCTTTCCCAGCATCAGGATCTTTTCCAATGAGTTGGTTCTTCAAATCACGTGGCCAAAGTATTGGAGCTTCAGCTTCAACATCAGTTCTTCCAATGAATATTCAGGGCTGACTTCCTTTAGGATTGACTGGTTTGATATCCTTGCAGTTCAAGGGACTCTTCAGAAGTCTCCAGCAGCACAATTTAGAAGTATTAATTTTTTGGCATTCAGCCTTCTTTATGGTCCAACTCTCACATCCATACATAATTAACTGGAAAAACCATAGCTTTAACTGTACAGACCTTTGTTGGTATGTAATGTCTCTGCTCTTTAATGTGCTGTCTAGGTTTATCATAGCTTTTCTTCCAAGGAGCAAGCTTGGAATTATATAATTTCATGGCTGTGGTCACTGTCTGCAGTGAGTTACTTTGGAGCCCAGGAAAACAAAATCTGTCACTGTTTCCACTTTTCCCCCTTCTATTAGCCATACAGTGATAGGACCATATATCAAGGATATTGGCCTGTGATTTTCACTTCATGTAATATTCTTTTTGGTTATAATAGGAGGGTAATGTTGGCTTTTCAAAGTTAGTTTGGAAGTAGCCTTTCCTCTTGTATTTGTTTGGAAGAGTTTAAGAATTGGTATTCATTTCTCTTTATATATTTGGTAGAATTAATCAGTGAAACTGTCTGGTCCTGCACTTTGTGTTTTGGGAGTGTATGATTGCCAATTCAATTTCCTTACTCATGATTCATGTATTCAAATTTTCTAATTTCTCATTCTTTATGATTCTTTCTTGATAGCTTGTAGGTTTCTAAGAATCTATTTTTTCTAAGTTCTCCAATTTGTTCAGGTATAGTTCACTATATTAATAGTTTGTTATGATTGTATGTATTTGTCCAGTATCAGTTGTAATGTTTCCTCTTTTATTTCTGCTTATTTTAGTGTTATTTCTTCTTTTCTTTGTAAGTCTAGCTAAAGGTTTGTTGATTTTGTTTATGGCTTTAAGAAGCCAGCTCTTAGTCTCATTGATTTTTTAAAATTTTATTTTCTTATTGGTCTCTGTTTCTTTTATTTGATTTACAATCTCTATTTCCTTCCTTCTGCTGTCTTTGAGCTTTGTTTTTTCTTCTTTTTCTAGTACTTTGAGGTGTCAAGTTAGGTTGCTTGTTTGATATAATTCTCATTTCTTGATGTAGGTATTTATCACTGAACTTTTCTCTTAGAACTGCTTTCCCTGACCTCACAAGTTTTGGTATGCTATGTTTACATTTTTTTTTTTTTTGGTCTCAAGGTACTTTTTGATTCTCTTTTTATTTATTCTTCGATCCTTTGATTGTTCAGTAGCATATTGTTTAATATCCATATCTCTGTGAATTTTCCAGTTTTCTTATAATTGATCTCTCAATTTATAACATTTTGTTTGGAAATACACTTGATATGATTTAAGTCTTCTAAAACTTCTTAATACTTGTTTTGTGCTGTAACATATGATCTATTCTGGATAATGTTTCATGTGTGCTTGAGGAGAACGTGTTCTGTTCTTTTTGGATGGATTGTCCTTATAGGTCTATTAAGTGCATTCTACTTTTTAAATTGGAATGTTTAGTTTATTGCAATTGAATATAATTACTAATAGGGTGGGTTTATATTTGCAAATTCATCTTTTGTGTACTGCTTATCCACCAAGTTCATAATTCTACTCTTCCTCCTTCACTGTCTTCTCTTGGGAATAACTGTACTTTTAAATAATTGGGTTTTTGTTTGTCCCTCTTTTTTATATCTCTCTGCTTCTCATTTCCTGCCTTCCTCTGGATTAGTAGATTTTTTTCAGGATTGTAAATGCCTATTGTCATTGAACTATTTTTTAATGATTTCTCTTGAGATTATAATATGTATTCTTAAATTTTTACAGTCTTCTTATAATTAAGCTATTAAATTAAAAAATGTTAGAACACTGCAATTATATATGACTATTTAGCCTGTTCCTCCTCTTTTATACCAAAGTTGTCACATGTATAATATCTATGTATATTATAAAGCTACCATTAGTGTTATAATTTCTGCTTTAAATAGGGTTGGCAAACATCTCTTTAAGAGGCCAAATAGTGATACAGATTTTGTGGACCATGTGGTCTCAATCTGCCATTGTAGAATAAAGGTAACCATAGATAAAACTTTAAGAAATACCCACAGAAGTATTCCAATAAAACTTTGTTTACAACAGGTGGATACCTGGATATAGATTACTGTGTTAACTGGGTATAAGTTTTTTCTCTTTAGCGCTTTAAATATTTCATTTTACTATTTTCTGGTTTCCATTTTTATTGAGTAGTCAGCAGTCATTTGAATTCTTGTTCTTGTATAGGTAATGGGCCATTTTTCTTTGACTGCCTTCAAGTTTTCTGTGTGTTTTTGACTATATTTTAACTACAATATATTTATGTTGAAGTCTAGTTTTGTTTTCATTTATTCTATTTGTCTACTTTGTAAATGTCTACATTTTCTTCTATTATTTTCTTGAATATTTTTTGCCCATCCTCTCTTACTTATTTTCGGTACTCCAATCACCTTATAGTATTGTTGAAAATGTTCCTTAGGTTCTGTTTGCTTATTTGTTTTCAATTTTTTCCTTTTCTCCAGAATGAGAAAAGTTTTATTGCTTTATCTTCTATTTCCAACTTTTTCTTTCAAACTATTGCAAAGCTTATTTAATAATTAATCTCAGTTCAGTTCAGTTCAGTCGCTCAGTCGTGTCCGACTCTTTGCGACCCTGTGAATCGCAGCATGCCAGGCCTCCCTGTCCATCACCAACTCCCGGAGTTCACTCAAACTCACGTCCATCGAGTCGGTGATGCCATCCAGTCATTTCATTCTCTGTCGTCCCCTTCTCCTCCTGCCCCCAATCCCTCCCAGCATCAGACTCTTTTCCAGTGAGTCAACTCTTTGCATGAGGTGGCCAAAGTATTGGAGTTTCAGCTTTAGCATCGGTCCTTCCAATGAACACCCAGGACTGATCTCCTTTAGAATGGACTGGTTGGATCTAATCAACCATAAATTTTAGTTTTGGAATTTCCATTTGGGTTCCCTTTTATAATTTATATTTTGATCATTCATTCATTAACATTTTAGTTAATGTTGAGACATTTTTTCATTTCCTTGACTATAGTTATGATTATATATTCAAAATTTGATTGGGATTCAAAATTCTTATCTGTTTATTCCATTATCACTATTGTTATTTTAGTGTTAGTGTTGTTCTTCTTTTTCTCTTGTGTATGGGTCACATTTTCCTGATGTGTGTGTGTGCATGTGTGTGTGTCTAATAATTTTGGATTATGTCCTATGTATTTTAAATAATATATTGTAAAGACTCTTGATTCATTCATGTACTTTGAGGAACACCAAGTTTTGTTCATTTGCTTGTTTTAGCAGTGGTTAACTATGCTGTTCTCAACTCAACATTTTGAGTTTAAATTTAGTTTTTTTAAACTTTAGGATAGTTATCTGGAATTTATTCCACATGTAATTCGAGGATTATAAGATTATCAGGGATTTGGGATATTTCATATAGGGAATTTAAGGGGCCTCTTTTCTAGCTCTTTCTTTTATGGTATTCCTCCCCACCCCAGCTTTGTTTGTTTGTTTGTTTCTGTGCAGTAGGTACAGCTGAATGTTGTCACTGATTCTTTAAACCAGTGAGAGTTGGCTTATGGCCATTTTTTAGTCACTCAATATTTTGTTGTCTGAGACCTGTCCTCATGATAACATCATTAAAATGGAAAACTCACCCAGTATCTTTTTCTCTTCTCAAGTGTTTTCTACACTTCAGTATCTTCATGCTTTTGGCTACCTTGCAGAATGTGTGTGTTTGTGTGTATTTCAGTTTATAATTACTGTCTGTTGGAAAGTTCTTCCAATAGGGGCTTCTCAGCCGTTCCTCTATCAATATGTTTCTAAATTTACTCACCTTTTCTTTTGCAGTCTCTAATGTTTTTAATTCAATCCAGTAAAAATTTCACTTCTAGAATTTCTATTTTTATAGCTTTAAGTCTCTATTGAGATTTCTCATTTATTCTTTTTTTTGTTAATTATGCCTTTAAGAACTTGGATATACTTATGATAGATGGTTTGTAATTCTTGTGTAGTTCTTTAGATAATTCTAATATCTAGGATAGTATGGGTTCTACTTCTATTGGCTATATTTTCTTCAAATTTGGGTCACATTTCCTTCATTTCACATTTACTTTTTATTTTCGGTTGTATAGTGAACATTTTGAATGATGTCTTATGATGAGTCTGGATTACCCTTTCTTTAAATGGCAATGAATTTTATTTTGATAGGCAGCTAAATTACTGACAGATGTCCTTTAGTCTCTTAAGCTTACTATAATTGTTTGTCATTGTGATTTAATTTCAATTTTTGATTTAATCTTAGGGCCTGACCCTTAGTCCAGGGTGGGTTCATTAATCCAACAACTTAGAATTTGGGGGATCAATCATGACAGAAAATCTGAGTTTCCAGGAAAGTTCTTTCCACTCTCACTGGGTTGGAACCTCAACTTCTCTATCACTGTACAGTATCTGGTATCCAGCTTCAGTTCTCACCTCCCCAGGAGTCATACTCTAATTGGGGTCCTGAAGCTGCACAACCCACAGACATGAATGTACTGAGAATAGTCCTGTATACTTTTGAGATCTTCCCTGTATAGAGATTGTTCCTGACTTGTGTCTTTCCTCATGAGTTGTAGGCATCAGGTTTTGATCTCTGTCTCCTTAGCTCAGAAAGGGTCCCTCTTTGCTTGGCTACCACCTCCCTGCACTCTAGGAGGAAAGTGTTCTCAGAAGTATATAAGGAGTGAATATAGGGCCTACCTAATTCGTCTTTATTAAAGTATCACAATTCTGGATTGCTTCTTGTTCTTTACTGGAAAGCTCTTACTTCATGTTTCTCCCCCTGTAGATTTCAGAAAATATTATTTAATTTGTCTGCACTGGGTCTTCGTTGCTGCGTGTAGGTTTTCTCTAGTTGGGTGAGCAGAGGCTAGTTTCTAGTGCGGTGCCTGGCCTTCTCATTGCAATGGCTTGTCTTATTGCAACAGATAAGCTGTAGAGTATGTGGGCTCAGTAGTTGCAATGCACGGATTTTGTTGCCCCAAGGCATGGGAGATGTTCCTGGACCAGGGATCAAACCCATGTCCTGTTGGCAGGCAGATTCTTCACCACTGGACCACCAGGGAAGTCCTCCTCTCTGTATTTATATATATTTCAGGTTTGTGAGGGCAACTCAAAAGCAGTTACTCTGTAATACCTTGAAGTAGATGGTCCTGTCTTCTTCAGTTGGGAAGATCCCCTGGAGAAGGAAATGGCAACCCACTCCAGTATTCTTGCCTAGGAAATCTCATGGACAGGGTGGCCTGGCAGGCTATAGTCCTTGGGGTTGCAGGGTCAGACACAACTCAGCGACTAAACAGCAACAGATGGACCCATCATCCAGTACAAATTTTTTGTCATTAATTAACTTTATATGAATGCCTGTGTAATGTGACCATAATATCTTCCTGTACTTCATGCTCAGGGTATATCTCTAAGCCCACCCAGGCCAGAAAATGAATCACAGGAGTTGCTGTGTCATAAGGAAGAAGTTCAGGAAAGACTGAAACTTTAGTTTCTCCTTTATTCCAGTCAGTTCAGTTGCTCATTCATGACCAACTCTTTGCAATCCCATGGACTTCAGCATCCCAGGCTTCCCTGTCCATCACCATCTCCCAGAGCTTGCTCAAACCCATGTCCATCGAGTTGGTGATGCCGTCCAACCATCTCATCCTCTGCCGTCCCCTTCTCCTACTGCCCTCAATCTTTCCCAGCATCAGGGTCTTTTCCAGTGAGTCAGTTCTCATCAGGTGGCCAAAGTATTGGAGCTTCAACTTCAGTCCTTCCGATGAACTTTCAGGACTTATTTCCTTCAAGATTGACTGGTTTGATCTTGCAGTCCAAGGGACTCTCAAGAGTCTTCTCCAACACCACAGTTCAAAAGCATCAATTCTTTGGCGCTCAATGTTCTTTATGGTCCAACTCTCTCATCCATACTTGACTACTGGAAACGCCATAGATTTAACTAGATGGACCTTTGTCAGCAAAGTAATGTCTCTGCTTTTTAATATGTTGTCTAGTTTGATCATAACTTTTCTTCCAAGGACTAAGTGCCTTTTAATTTCATGGCTGCAGTCACCATCTGCAGTGATTTTGGAGCCCAAGAAAAGAAAGTCTGTCAATATTTCCATTGTTTCCCCATCTATTTGCCATGAAGTGATGCAATTGGATGCCCTGACCTTAGTTTTTTGAATGTTGAGTTTTAAGCCAGGTTTTTCACCTTTTACTTTCATCAAGAGGCTTAGTTGCTCTTCACTTTCTGCCATAAGGGTCGTGTCATCTGCGTATCTGTGGTTATTGAAATTTCTCCTGGCAATCTTGATTCTTTTATTTATTTGCTGCTAAGTCACTTCAGTTGTGTCCGACTCTGTGTGACCCCATAGATGGAAGCCCACCAGGCTCCCCCTTCCCTGGGATTCTCCAGGGAAGAACACTGGAGTGGGTTGCCATTTCCTTCTCCAATTTACCCACATGGAAATGATGGTCTGTCTTTCAGTTCATGATGTTTTGGGGTGAGCACTACATCATGTATTTGGAAAGGCCATACAGTATACCAGAAGGTATTCAAATGGATCTGAATTTGAATTTTGTCTCTGTATTATTATGATCCCTAGATATTGTGAATAAAATCATTGTTATCATAACAGTAGCAAAATTTCTATTTATTGAGCATTTTAGCCTGTGGTAATAACCTCTGTTTATAACCTCTGTTTTAAAAGTATTTTATATATTATCTCATTATATAATAAACTAATACAAATTTATTGTTTGTTTTATTGTTGTTGTTAGTTTAGCTTTTTTTTTTTTTTTTTTGACATGTTGAGCGGCTTGTGAGATCTCAGTTTCCCAACCAAGGATTAAACCTAAGCTACGGATTGAACCCTAGCCACCAGGGAACTCTCTGTTTATATTTTACCAGTTATGAAAATGAGGCATGGAAATGCTAAAAAAAAAAAGACTTGCCTATAGTCACAAAGATTAATTTAGTAGAGAGAAATGTTCAATTGATTCTGAAAACTAAACTCTAAATCATTATGTTACATGGTGTCTCTGAGTTTAGGAAAACCTTACAAGAAACCAGAAATACCATCATATTTCCAGAAGAATATTCAACAAATACATTGAAAAAACATAGCAGGAAGATGGTATGCTTACCAGCTTCTCATCTTCATAGGAGAAGAAAATAGTTTTCAAAAATATGGCCACCCATGTAGTTTTGAAGATGTCATATTTGATTCCAAAGAGAATGAGCTAGATTTTCAGTGACATCATACGTTTAAACAATATGGCTTTTTTTGTTTGTTTGTCTTTTGTCAAGAAAAATGCAGCTTCTTTAATTTACTGGAAAGCAAGTGCATCAGGTAGGCTACAAGCTGAAGATGATTGTCTTGGAGTCAGGTTTTAACAGTGCCCTGAACTGGCATTATAGGATTTGAGACCTGTTATTCTTGGTCATTGGGCTTCCCTGGTGGCTCAGATGGTAAAGAATATGCCTGCAATGAGGGAGACCTAGGTTTGATCCCTGGATTGGAAAGATCCCCTGGAGGAGGGCATGACACTCCAGTATTCTTTCCTGGAGAATCCCCATGGACAGAGGAGCCTGGTGGGCTAGAGTCCATGGGGTTGCATGACTGAGTGACTAAGCACAGCACAGGTTTGGTCATTGTTCTCTGACATGGAAAGAATAAATTTTGTGTGTGCCTCAGTCATCTCATCTACAAAAGGAAAGGATTAGACAAGGTATTTTTTTTCAAGCTCCATGACCATTTTTATAACCCAGTTAATCTGCTTCTCTTTATCTCAGGGCACAACCATATTAACATCTCTGACTTCTGTCCTGCACGATGGCAAGGAGTTTTCCAACCCAGAGCAGTTTGATCCTGGTCACTTCCTGGATAAAAGTGGTAACTTTAAGAAGAGTGACTACTTCATGGCTTTTTCAGCAGGCAAGCATGCTTCATTTTTGTCTGTACATCAGTGGTGAAATGAGAGAAGGAAGGGATTTGCATGGAGGCTAGTCTGGGCTGGACAAATTGCCATTTGCATGAGGCCAGAGACACCATTCCCAAAGTGCAGATAATTTCTCATAAGATTGGAGGCTGTATTTCCTGACTTCTGCTCTCTTACCCACTGCTGAGTATCCTAAGAGCTCCTCCTAGATATCTAGTTTTTCCTCCTAGATATCTAGTTTTCTAGACACTGCGACTTTTCTCCCCTGCTCTGAGAAGTCAATTCACTCAATGAATGAGTCAATTCACTCAATGTAGTCTACATACCTTATACGTAGTAGACTCATGCTCACTCAGGTCCAGAGATACAAATGTGAGTAACACATGCATCCTTCCTCTGAGAAAGAGGAATGCAGGTTAAAGGCAAGGATACTCCAGAGAGAAAATACTCTTCAAAGGGTTTCTGTGGGCACCCAGCGAGAGAAGCTCCTGAATCTTGCATTTTGAGGGACAGGGCAGAGGGCAGAGTAGTTGGAGGATAAAGGAAGTTTTCTTGCAGGAAGAAATATTTTATATTTAGTATCTTCCTTTAATTTGTCAGGGTCCTTGAAAGAAAGAGGTAGCATACTTTAGACAGTTCAATGAGGAGACTGTTTTCAGAGGTGTGGACATGATTAAGGGAAGTGGCAAGGAGTGGTCAAGTATCAGGGATGAGCATCAGCAGGATGATGTTACCATCCTATGTCGAAGGGTCTGGAGAAGGAGAGTGTTGCTGAAACTCAAGCAGATCTTTAGCAAAGAGAGAATGGATGCTTCTGCAGGAGATGGGTCTGTAGGTTGGAGAATACAGCCACTGCTGAAACTGTGGCCTGCCAGGCTGGGACCGAGGGAGGACATACTCTAACCTTCTCAATGTCTAATCCTCTGAGTTTACTCACAGTGAAGAAGGTAACTAACTATTGGGGTTATGCGTTCCAAAGATATCAACTTCCTCAACACAGAGTAGGTGCAAAAGAAAAACAAATAGAATGGATCTGGGAAGATGGAGAAACATCCCCAGACTATGAGAAATGCCCAGAGGTCATAGTATAGAGAGACCCTACTCATCTCCTTATCTTCTTCCTGAATTTTGGGTCCATTGTTGCATAATGGGGCTTCCCTGGTGGCTCAGAGGTTAAAGCAGCTGCCTGCAATGCGGGAGACCTGGGTTCGATCCCTGGGTCGGGAAGATCCGCTGGAGAAGGAAATGGCAACCCACTCCTGTATTCTTGCCTGGAAAATCCCATGGACAGAGGAGCCTGGTGGGCTACAGTCCACGGGATCTCAAAGAGTCAGACACAACTGAGCAACTTCACTTCACTTTTGCATAATGAGCCTGCTCAAGATTTCTGCTCAATTTACAGGGTGTGTGGGATTGCTTTTGTCCTGACACTGTGCTACTATTATAAGATCTAAGACTTTACCTTATGAGCTTATATTCCAGTGTGTGGAACAAAGGAATAATTACAATTTCATGTGAAATATTCTGTATTAGAAGCACTAATAAGTCTTGTGGAATACCAGTGAGGGAGTAAATTATATCCGCCTGAATAGATCAAAGAAGTTTGTATAGAATAAACGACACCTGTGTAGAGAATCTCAGCTGGCTGATGAGGAAACAAGTATTTCAGTTGGAGGAATGACTGGAAATTCCTAACACTTGAAATGGCTTATGTGTCTGGGGATTGATGAACACGTAGTAATACTTGTGTTTAGATTGTGACGTTTCTTTTTATACCTGATAGTGGTAAACTCTTAAAATAGTGTTAAAACAGGGACATGGCAAGGTCAAGATTATTTTTAGGAATCAGATGAGGAGAAATAAACCTGTTGTTGAGACTTGGGTTGGAGGTAGATGGAAAACGTAAAGTACGTCTCATGCCAATTGGGATGAGTGAGTATGTGTATATATGTCTGTGTGTGCATATCTGTGTGTGTGTGTGAGTGTAGAAAGTTGTCACTGGCCACCCTCAGGAAAGCAATTCCAACATAGATGTACAGAACAAATTTTTAAAAATAAATAGAATGTACACAGAAATATGTTCTGAGGCAATTAAGTAGACCAGATTTTGGTGTAAATAAGAGAAGCCATTGGTTATTTGGTCTTTCCTTAGTTTATTTATTTATTTACTCTATACTTTCATTTCATATTTATCTATACCTCCCTGTGCACTAGGTCAAATGAGAATTATATGAATATTTCATTTATGTGTCATTTTTAGGAAAAGAGTTTGTGCTGGAGAAGGCCTGGCCCGCATGGAGCTGTTTTTACTCCTGGTCAGCATTTTACAGCATTTTACCTTGAAACCTCTGGTTGATCCAAAGAATATTGACACTACACCACTTCTGAAAGGGTTGGGCTCTGTACCACACTTCTATGAGGTCTGTTTCGTTCCAGTCTGAAGAAAAGGCCCCTACCAGATCGCGGAACAAGCCTCTCCAGCTCTATCTACAGAAGCTGATGCTCTTTGCCCTTGCTGTTAGCTATGGTCCACCTCTCCCTTAATGTCAGGAGTGACATTCCTGAGCCCTGTCTCTTCTGATTTTCTTTAAGATTCAGTTCAAGTTTTGCTTCATGAAATACAGCTCACTGTTTTGTCTTCAATAAAATGTTTTTTGTAATTCTATCCTGAGATCTTAAACTGTATCTCATCTACAGTGGAAAGGTACCTTACAAATGTCACATTTTGAGTTTTTAAAAAATTAGAGTAGAAAATTATCACATGTGTTAAAAAATATATATGTATAATGTACTCATCTCTTACTGCTATTATCTCTTTAGGGGAGTAATCTCTTGACAGTTTGGCATGTATAATTTCTATTTTTTCACTGTTCATTAAAGTGCAATTATATGTTTAATGTATATGTTTTTATATATGTAACATATATATATATATATACACACACACACACATACGTACATACATGCAGGAAGAAAGCTGAGGAAGATTGCTCCAGCTGCAGGGAATAACATGAGATAAAAATTACATTTGCTGGTTATTTTCAAGGCTGTCCTTTCTCTTTTCCCCTAGTTATTAAACACAGACCCACACATAGAACCAATTACAGATATACAGTTACATTAAAGCAAAAAAGAAGGAAAATAATATGTATTTATGGCTATATTTGAACACACAGAGAAATATGCATGTGTGTTTCTGTGGGTATGTGTGTATGAACGTATTAGTTATAAAATATCTTTGACTTAGTGACATTAGATAATAGCAACAGATACTTTCACAATCTGTATAAATAAATGTATCTCATAATACCATATTTCATGCCTATAATAACCTTAAAAATTATCTTAGTGTTCAAGGATATTTAGGTTAATTTTGAACTTTTGTTAATACAGAAATGCTCCTACCTGCATATATCTTTTATTATTCCTGTACTATCTCTTTTGGATAGTTTGCTAGCAGTGAAGTGTCTGCACATATATGTGCATTTTTGTTTTTCATCAATACTGAAGAATAATGCCCTAAAAAGTATGTATCTCTTTACTTTTCCATCACAACTATAACAGAAAGACTGACCAAACCCTTTTATATGCTGAGAACTGAATTCTTTGGTAGATTTAGTAACTTTAGTTACCTTTCATGGATTTTTCAAGTAGGAAATTTTATCATCTGCAGATAATATATAATTGCAATGACCAGAAACTTCTTGATATAACATCTATATATATGTCTGTATTTTTCTTCCTCTGTCTGGCTCATCACAGGCACACACACACACAAACACATGCCTATGTACATATATATTTATCAGCAGGGAGGAGTGTTCAAAATTGTGAGGATTTCTGGGGACAAGAAAGCAGAGGGTTTGGGAAATCCATATTAGGAAGTGTTATAACCACGCGTTCCAGGAAACAAACTCACTCAGAAGTACAATGTAGATAGTGGAGTGCAGTTTATTACGCCGGCGGGCCCAAGGCAGTTTCCTCTTAGCCAAGGACCCTGACCAGCATTTGTGAAAATCTTTTATACCCAATGTGTACATATCCGAATGCACCCATTCCTTGAGACATAAACAAAGGAAGGGTAAATACAATCACAATAACCCCATCATTCATGTATTATGTGTTCAAACAGTTAATAATCAATAAGCATGTGGTTACATTCCAAACAGTTAATAATCGATAAGCCTGTGGTTACATTCTGATAGATACAGAAAGAATTTATGACCTGTCCGGAGGCAGGGGTGATTAGAGTATGTTTTCTCTTAGGCGATGAGTAACCTGTGTATGATCTTCAAGATTCCCCTGTCTAGAGGGGGTCTTCTCCTTCTGTTGTAGTTTCCATTGGCACTAAGCAGAGTTCAGAGTCCATTGGAGAAGTGGCCGAGCATAATCAGCATGAACAAGCCTAGGATGGAGTCCAGCTCTGTCTGTTTCCCCCTTCAGAAGCATGTTATTTGATGTGATTTTACCTTTGAAGTCATTGCTGATTTGAAATCAGGATCTGAGAGTCTGAAGGGCTGACCGTAAAATGTTGTGTAAGAGCTTTAGAAATCAAATAAAATTTTGGAAGGTTCTGAGGGCTCACAGAAAAAAAAAAATTGGAGTCTCGAGTTTACCAAGTAAGAAGGATCAAGTAAATGTTCCAACTTCAGCTGAAGCCTGAAGATTATGAAGATCTGCAAACAAGCCTTAAGAATAAACTTGAAGTTGAAGAGTAGTTATAAGACTAGAGTTCATCTTTAAGTAATTTTAAACATTGCTTAAATTATATTGATTCACCCCTAAACACTTGCTTCTTGCAGGAACATACTTTCTGCTGGAGAAAACTAATGTCACCCCAAGCCCCAGATTATCATTGTATTATTGCATTATCAATGTGTAGCATAGACACAAACCTAGCTGAGGGAACAAGTGACCTCTTCAGTAAATGTAAACAGTTTGATAATGGTCAACATTTTTTTAATGATATATATTCTCTGTAAATAGGGAAAAATTCTGAAAAAAGATGTCTCCAAAATCCTAGAAACTATTCTAATTATTGGTGAAATATTGAACCCATTCTCCATAAGTTTGAAAAAAGTAAGAGTATCCACTTTTCATTACTTCCTTTCAAAATTAGACTGAAAATGTCAGCAAATGTGATATGGAGTAATGACTTCTAATAATTCTCTCTGATATAAAACAATGAAAGCACAAGTAAAAATTATCAGGTCTGCTTTTTAAGATCTTTGGCCATTAGCAAGATATGCATCAATCTGCAGAGTGTTTCTTCAAGAAAATGGATAAAACTCAGTAATAACAGTGAGGTTTGTCATGTTTTGCCTTATTCCCTTCCATCTTCCCAGCGTTGAGGTAGCCTTGAAAAGCTACAGACTACAATCATGGCGAAAAGCATCAACAATATATCAACCACAAACATGAGGCAGTGAATGGAGCTAGAACTCCTTCAAAACCCTGTTCCTAGAGAATCATTATTATTTGACCTGCCTGTAGTTACTGTGGAAGACTACATTCAGGATTGATCTCAGAACTTTCCCAGTATGAACAGCCTTTCCACAGATACATTTGTTGAAAACAATCAGGGCAATTTTTGAATATTGTAGATGCCCAAAGCTATAGAAATCAATACACTAATCAAAAAGCTTAAAAGGAAAAGTTGAGGAATGAGATATTCATGGAAGGCTTTGAAAACCTGATGAATTCCTGAGACACTGTGTGAGTGTGCATGCTAGGTCACTTCAGTGTCTGACTCTGTACAGCCCCAAGGACTATAACCAGCCAGGCTCCTCTGTCTATGGGATTCTCCAGGCAAGGATACTGGATTGGATTGCCATGCCCTTCTCCAGGGGATCTTTCTGATCGAGGAGATTGAACATTCATCTCTTATGTCTCCTGCCTTGTCAGGCAGGTTCTTTACCACTAGCAACACCAGGGAAGCCCTCCTGAGACACTCAGTTCAGTTCAGTTCAGTTCAGTCGCTCAGTCGTGTCCGACTCTTTGGGACTCCATGAATCACAGTGCGCCAGGCTTCCCTGTCCATCACCAACCCCCGGAGTTCACTCAAACTCATGTCCATCGAGTTGGTGATGCCATCCAGCCATCTCATTCTCTGTCATCTCCTTCTCCTCCCGCCCCCGATCCCTCCCAGCATCAGAGTCTTTTCCAATGAGTCAACTCTTCGCATGAGGTGGCCAAAGTATTGGAGCTTCAGCTTTAGCATCAGTCCTTCCAATGAACACCCAGGACTGATCTCCATTAGGATGGACTGGTTGGATCTCCTTGCAGTCCAAGGGACTCTCAAGAGTCTTCTCCAACATCACAGTTCAAAAGCATCAATTCTTTGGCCATCAGCTTTCTTCACAGTCCTACTCTCACATCCATACATGACCACTGGAAAAACCATAGCCTTGACTAGACAGACCTTTGTTGGAAAAGTAATGTCTGCTTTTGAATATGCTATCTAGGTTGGTCATAACTTTCCTTCCAAGGAGTAAGCATCTTTTAATTTCATGGCTGCAATCAGCATCTGCAGTGATTTTGGAGCCCCCAAATTAAAGTCTCTCACCATTTCCACTGTTTCCCCATTTATTTCCCATGAAGTGATGGGACCAGATGCCATAATCTTAGTTTTCTGAATGTTGAGCTTTAAACCAACTTTTTCACTCTCCTCTTTCACTTTCATCAAGAGGCTTTTTAGTTCCTCTTCACCTCTGCCGTAAGGGTGGTGTCATCTGCATATCTGAGGTTATTGATATTTCTTGCGGCAATCTTGACTCCAGCTTGTGCTTCTTCCAGCCAAGCGTTCCTATTAGAAATCTACAAGTGTTCTGAAAAGACTGGAGAAGACCCTAAACTCTCACCTCTGGCAAACCTGGAGGTTCTGTGCGAGAAGGAAGTGAAGGATGCACAGAAGTATAAAGTGTCTGGATGCATATTGAAGGCATGCTCCAACATATATATAAAGTGTCTTGCAAACAGCAGGTGCTGTTTTGGTTCCTAAAACTACTAAGGAAATAACTGTCCAATTATTACATGAACACGAAGCTAATTACAGTTAGAACTGGACATGCAACAATAGACTGGTTCCAAATAGGAAAAGGAGTACGTCAAGGTTGTATATTGTCACCCTGCTTATTTAACTTCCATGCAGAGTACATCATGAGGAACACTGGGCTGGAAGAAGCACAAGCTGGAGTCAAAATTGTCGGAAGAAATATCAATAACCTCAGATATGCAGATGACACCACCCTTACAGCAGAAAGTGAAGAGGAACTAAATAGCCTCTTGATGAAAGTGAAAGAGGAGAGTGAAAAAGTTGGTTTAAAGCTCAACATTCAGAAAACTAAGATCATGGCATCTGGTCCCATCACTTCATGGGGAAACAGTGTCAGACTTTATTTTTTGGGGGCTCCAAAATCACTGTGGATGCTGACTGCAGCCAGGAAATTAAAAGACGCTTACTCCTTGGAAGGAAAGTTATGACCAACCCACTAGACCATTCAGATATGACCTCAATCAAATCCCTTATGATTATATAGTGGAAGTGAGAAATATATTTAAGGGACTAGATCTGATTGATAGAGTGCCTGATGAACTCTTGACGGAGGTTCGTGACATTGTACAGGAGACAGGGACCAAGACCATCCCCATGGAAAAGAAATGCAAAAGAGCGAAATGGCTGTCTGAGGAGGCCTTACAAATAGCTGTGAAAAGAAGAGAGGCGAAAAGCAAAGGAGAAAAGGAAAGATATAAGCATCTGAATGCAGAGTTCCAAAGAATAGCAAGGAGAGATAAGAAAGACTTCCTCAGTGATCAATGCAAAGAAATAGAGGAAAACAACAGAATAGGAAAAACAAGAGACCTCTTCAAGAAAATTAGAGATTCCAAGGGAACATTTCATGCAAAGATGGGCTCGATAAAGGACAGAAATGGTATGGACCTAACAGAAGCAGAGGATATTAAGAAGAGGTGGCAGGAATACACAGAAGAACTGTACAAAAAAGATCTTCACGACCAAGATAGTCACGATAATGTGATCACTGACCTAGAGCCAGACATCTTGGAATGTGAAGTCAAGTGGGCCTTAGAAAGCATCACTACTAACAAAGCTAGTGAAGGTGATGGAATTCCAGTTGAACTATTTCAAGTCTTGAAAGATGATGCTGTGAAAGTGCTGCACTCAATATGCCAGCAGATTTGGAAAACTCAGCAGTGGCCACAGGACTGGAAGAGGTCAGTCTTCATTCCAATCCCAAAGAAAGGCAATGCCAAAGAATGCTCAAACTACCGCACAATTGCACTCATCTCACACGCTAGTAAAGTCATGCTCAAAATTCTCCAAGCCAGGCTTCAGCAGTATGTAAACCGTGAACTGCCAGATGTTCAAGCAGGTTTTAGAAAAGGCAGAGGCACCAGAGATCAAATTGCCAACATCCGCTGGATCATGGAGAAAGCAAGAGAGTTCCAGAAAAACATCTATTTCACTTCATTGACTATGCCAAGGCCTTTGACTGTGTGGATCACAATAAACTGTGGAACATTCTGAAAGAGATGGGAATCCCAGACCACCTGACCTGCCTCTTGAGAAACCTGTATGCAGGTCAGGAAGCAACAGTTAGAACTGGACATGGAACAACAGACTGGTTCCAAATAGGAAAAGGTGTACGTTAAGGTTGTATATTGTCACCTTGCTTATTTAACTTCTATGCAGAGTACATCATGAGGAACGCTGGGCTGGAAGAAGCACAAGCTGGAATCAAGATTGCTGGGAGAAATATCAATAACCTCAGATATGCAGATGATACTACCCTTATGGCAGAAAGTGAAGAGGAACTCAAAAGCCTCTTGATGAAAGTGAAAGAGGAGAGTGAAAAGGTTGGCTTGAAGCTCAACATTCAGAAAACAAAGATCATGGCATCTGGTCCCATCACTTCATGGGAAATAGATGGGAAAACAGTGGAAACAGTGTCAGACTTTGTTTTTTGGGGCTCCAAAATCACTGCAGATGCTGATTGCAGCCATGAAATTAAAAGACGCTTGCTCCTTGGAAGGAAAGTTATGACCAACCTTGATAGTATATTAAAAAGCAGAGACATTACTTTGCCAACCAAGGTCCGTCTAGTCAAGGCAATGGTTTTTCCCGTGGTCATGTATGGATGTGAGAGTTGGACTGTGAAGAAGGCTGATCGCTGAAGAATCGATGCTTTTGAACTGTGGTGTTGGAGAAAACTCTTGAGAGTCCCTTATACTGCAAGGAGATCCAACCAGTCCATTCTAAAGGAGATCAATCCTGGATGTTCATTGGAGGGACTGATGCTAAAGCTGAAGCTGCAATACTTTGGCCACCTCATGCGACGAGTTGACTCACTGGAAAAGACTATGATGCTGGGAAAGGTTGAGGGCGGGAGGAGAAGGGGACGACGGAGAATGAGATGGCTGGATGGCATCACCGACTCTGTGGACATGAGTTTGAGTGTACTCCGGGAGTTGGTGATGGACAGGGAGGCCTGGCATGCTGTGATTCATGGGGTCGCGGAGAGTCGGACACGACTGAGCGACTGAACTGAACTGAACTGAGACAGCATATTCCAAAGCAGAGACATTACTTTTCCAACCAAGATCCATCTAGTCAAGGCTATGGTTTTTCCAGTGGTCATGTATGGATGTGAGAGTTGGACTGTGAAGAAGCTGAGCGCCGAAGAATTGATGCTTTTGAACTGTGGTGTTGGAGAAGACTCTTGAGAGTCCCTTGGACTGCAAGGAGATCCAACCAGTCCATCCTAATTGAGATCAGTCCTGGGTATTCATTGGAAGGACTGATGCTAAAGCTGAAGCTCCAATACTTTGGCCACCTCATGCGAAGAGTTGACTCATTGGAAAAGACTCTGATGCTGGGAGGGATCGGGGGCGGGAGGAGAAGGAGATGACAGAGAATGAGATGGCTGGATGGCATCACCAACTCGATGGATGTGAGTTTGAGTGAACTCTGGTTGTTGGTGATGGACAGGGTGGCCTGGAGTGCTGTGGTTCATGGAGTCCCAAAGAGTCGGACATGACTGAGCGACTGAACTGAACTGAACTAACCTAATTGAGTGGTCTTTAGTGGACATATATGACAGAGAATAGAAACTTTATGTGAGTTCCAGGGAACTGTTAAACAAAAATAAAGCAAATTGTTAAGAATGTCCTCCTTAGATCTTTAGAATGTTACACTTGAGAGTATAATAAATACACTGCTGATGGCAAAGTCGAATGGCCTTGAGAACTGGCTACAAGGTTAATAAAACAATGAATTGAAAAAAATGAATGTACTGCTTTGTAGTAAGATCAAATAATTAAATAATGATATTGATAAAAGAACCATATAAAATAAGCTAACCCCTCCCCATAAATATCTAGGGCTTAATCTAGTGAATAATGTGAAGCACTTCAAAACTTTAAATTTCACAATGTTGCTGGGAGAAATTATATCCAAATATAGAGTTATACCATGTTCATAAATTTAGAAAAATCAATATTGTTTAAGTGTCAGTTCTGTCAATGTAGAGATTCAATGAATTCTCAGTAAATATCAGATCTTCTGAATTGATCAATTGATCTAAAATTTGTGTGGAAATACAAAAACAGCTAATATAATCAAGTATAAAGAAGAGTAAATGTAGAAGAGTTACACCAGATATGGGGACTTAGTTTAAAGCTATAATAATTAGGACAATTATGGTATTGGCACAAGAACAACAACTTAAAACACACTAGAATAGAAAAAACTTTAGAAACAGGCTCACATCTATATGACGATGTGATAATGCCACTTAATTTAGCTGGAAAGGATATTCTTAATTCTAGATGAAATGGATATTGGGAGAAAATCAACTTCTTCCTTACAAGTTGCTTACAAACACTTATTTGAGATGGATCATGGTTATAAACATGAAAAATAGAACTAAAAAGCTTCTGCTGTGAAACATAAAAAGTCATTATGACTTTGAACTTGACGAAGATTTAACAAAATAGAACAAAAAAACACTAATTATAAGAGATCAACAAATTGCTCTCTATTTAAATTAATTTAAAAACCCCTATTCATCAAAAGATATAATTTAATATCATCAAAAAGCTAGCCAGAGTCTGGGAGAAATATTCACACTGAATAAATCCAATGAAGGACTTACATCCAGATTACATCAGTAAAATGAAAGACTTCCATTCAGATATTTTTTTGGATGGGCAAAATATTTGAACAAATTCTTCACAGAAAAGAATACCCATGTGGTCAATAGATATGAAAAAAGGTACTCAACATTTTTAGTTATGTGGGAAATAAAAATTAAAATCACAATGAATTACTAGTATGTGCCTACCAGAATTTTTTAAAAGTCCTGAAAATTCGAAGTATTCATGAGGAAGGGGCACTACTAGACCTATATAATTTTGGTGGGAGGATAAACTGTTTCAAAACCTTGAAATGTTCACCATATGTTCCAAAGCTAGACATCTGTCTGGTCCTGGAGCCCAAGGACTTTAAGCTGTATATCCTTGAAAAATGTCAGCCTGTATCTAAGATCACACATGGAAAAAAGTGTTCACAATAGCTTTCTTTATAGTAGCTCCAAATTGGAATCAACTCAATGTCTATTAGCATACCAGTGGGTAAATATATCACATCACATTCATGGAATAGGATACTGTCATCAATAAGAAAAAGACAATCCTCTGCAACTTGTGGAAACATGGAAGAATATTCAAGAAGAAGATGAAGGAAAGAGTCCAGATACCCAAAAGTACATTCTGTAAGATTCTGTTTCTGTTCTTTTCTAGCATAGGCAGAACTAATCTTCACTGAGAGGAGTCAGAATAATGGTTTATTGTCTGGGGTAAATAGACTGGAAAAGGAAGTGAGAGAGCCTCCTGTGGTATAGGACCATGTTCTAGATTTTGATGTAGATGGTGCTTAGGAAGGTGTACACGTATGTAATAATTCAGCAAAGTGTACACTTAAGGTTAATACACTTTCAGTTCAGTTCAGTTCAGTCGCTCAGTCGTGTCCAACTCTCCGCGACCCCAGGAATTACAGCACGCCAGGCCTCCCTGTCCATCACCAACTCCCGGAGCTCACTCAAACTCATGTCCACAGAGTCGGTGATGCCATCCAGCCATCTCATTCTCGGTCGTCCACTTCTCCTCCCGCCCCCAACCTTTCCCAGCATCAGAGTCTTTTCCAGGGAGTCAACTCATCGCGTGAGGTGGCCAAAGTATTGCAGTTTCAGCTTTAGCATCAGTCCTTCCAATGAACACCCAGGATTGATCTCCTTTAGAATGGACTGGTTTTTATCAAGGGAAAATATTTTAAAAAAGGACATAAAAAACAAGATGCACAAAAAAAGTATGAGGATGAAGAGAAGACAATAGAAAGAAAAAACTGTTAAATCTAAGCATTGGAATTATCTGAAAACAAGTATGATGAAAAATTATGGAAATGAAAGAGAAAGAATGCCAGAATAAAAAGCAGAAAAGAACATATTTAAGGTGCACTGTAATGGTTTTATGTATGAATACATTGTGAATGATTGCCACAAATATTTTGTAATTATCATAGGCATTAAAGCAGGTACGAGGAGATGCCTTTCTGTGGTTTTTTATTGCATTTCCCTGGTGACTAGGGATGTTGAGCATCTTTTAACAAACCTGTTAGCCATTTGGAAACTTTCTTTGGAAAAATATCTGTTCAGATCATCTGCCCATTTTTAAAAAACCTTTTTATTTTGTATTGGGTTATAGCTGATTAACAATGTTGTGATAGCTTCAGGTGAACAGTGAAGGGACTCAGTCATACATATACGTGTATCCATTCTCCCCTAAATACCCCTCCCATCCAGGCTGCCACAAAACATTGATCAGAGTTCCATATGTTATACCGTAGTTCATTGTTGGTTATCTGTCTTAAATATAGTAGTGTGTACATGTCCATCCAAAACTCTCTAACTATCCCTTTCCTCTGGCAACCATAAGTTCCTTCTCTGTGAGTCTCTGTTTCGTAAGTAAGTTCAATCATATCATTTCTTTTTAGATTCCACATGTCAGAACGTCTGCCCATTTTAAAAACTGAGTATTATTTTAAATTGAGTTGCATGAGTTCTTTTTCTTTTTTTCTTTCTCTATTCTTTATGGATATATGAAAAAGTTTTTATTTATTTACACATTTAAGCATAGTTGGTTTATAATATATTTTTCAAATGTACAGCATAATGATTTAGTATTCTGTAGAGTATACTCCCTTAATATTTGTAACAGGGTAGTGGCTATAATTCCCTGTGCTATACAGTATATTTTTGTTGCTTATCTATTTTATAGATAGCAGTTTTTATCTCTTAACCTCATGCCTTGAATTGACCTTTTCCCTTGTCTCTTTCCTTTGGTAACCACTAGAGTCGGACACGACTGAAGTGACTCAGCAGTAGCAGCAGCAGCAGCAGCTTGGTATATGGAGAAGGCAATGGCAACCCACTCCAGTACTTCTGCCTGGAAAATCCCATGGATGAAGGAGCCTGGTAGGCTGCAGTTCATGCGGTCACGAAGAGTCAGGCACAACTGAGTGACTTCACTTTCACTTTTCACTCTCCTGCATCGGAGAAGGAAATGGCAACCCAGTCCAGTGTTCTTGAATGGAGAATCCCAGGGATGGCGGAGCCTGGTGGGCTACCGTCTATGGGGTCGCACAGAGTCGGACACAACTGAAGTGACTTAGCAGCAGTAGCAGCAGCAGCAGCTTGGTATATATATATCTGTAGGTCTCTTTCTGTTGTACATACACATTTGTTTGTATTATTTTTTAGTTTCCACATATAATGGTATCATATAGCATTTATCTTTGTTTGTCTGACTTAATGTCCATCCATTTTTCTGCAATTGGGAGAATTTCATTCTTTTTATGACTGGTATGGAGGTCAGGCGGAGAAGGCAATGACAAGCCACTCCAGTACTCTTGCCTAGAAAATCCCATGGATGGAGGAGCCTGGTAGGCTGCAGTCCGTGGGGTAGCTCAGGGTCGGACACGACTGAGCGACTTCACTTTCACTTTTCACTTTCACACATTGGAGAAGGAAATGGCAACCCACTCCAGTGTTCTTGCCTGGAGTATTCCAGGGACGGGGGAGCCTGGTGGGCTTCCGTCTAAGGGGTCACACAGAGTCGGACACGACTGAAGTGACTCAGGAGCAGGAGGAGGAGATGGAGGTCAGGAAGCAACAGTTAAAACTGAACATGGAACAACAGACTGGTTCGAAATAGGAAAAAGAGTACGTCAAGGCTGCATATTGTCACCCTGTTTATTTAACTTATATGCAGAGTACATCATGAGAAACACTGGGCTGGATCAAGCACAAGCTGGAATCAAGATTGTCAGGAGAAATATCAATAACCTCAGATATGCAGATTACACCACCCTTATGGCAGAGGTGAAGAGGAACTCAAAAGCCTCTTGATGAAAGTGAAAGAGGAGAGTGAAAAAGTTGGCTTGAAGTTCAACTTTCAGAAAACTTAGATCATGGCATCGGTCCCATCGCTTCATGGCAAATAGATGGGGAAACAGTGGAAACAGTGGCTGATTTTATTTTTTTGAGCTCCATAATCACTTTGGGTGAACTCCAGGAGTTGTTGATAGACAGGGAGGCCTGGCATGCTGTGGTTCATGGGGTCTCAAAGAGTCGGACATGACTGAGTGACTGAACTGACTGAATCACTGCAGGTGGAGACTGCAGCCATGAAATTAAAAGACACTCCTTGGAAGGAAACTTATGACCAACCTAGACAGCATGTTAAAAAGCAGAGACATTACTTTGTCAACAAAGGTCTGAGGAGATCAATCCTGGATGTTCATTGGAGGGACTGATGCTAAAGCTGAAACTCCAATACTTTGGCCACCTCATGCGACGAGTTGACTCACTGGAAAAGACTCTGATGATGGGAAAGGTTGGGGGCGGGAGGAGAAGGGGACGACCGAGAATGAGATGGCTGGATGGCATCACCGACTCTGTGGATATGAGTTTGAGTGAACTCCGGGAGTTGGTGATGGACAGGGAGGCCTGGCGTGCTGTGATTCATGGGGTCGCGGAGAGTCGGACACGACTGAGCGACTGAACTGACTGACTAACTGACTGATGGTTTTTCCAGTAGTCATGTATGGATGTGAGATGTGGACTATAAAGAAAGCTGAGCACCGAAGAACGGATGCTTTTGAACTGTGGTGTTGGAGAAGACTCTTGAGAGTCCCTTGGACTGCAAGAAGATCCAACCAGTCCACCCTAAAGGAGATCAGTCCTGGGTGTTCATTGGAAGGACTGATGTTGAAACTGAAACTCCAGTACTTTGGCCACCTGATGTGAAGAGCTGAGTCATTTGAAAAGACCCTGATGTTGTGAAAGATTGAAGGCAAGAGAATGGGATGACAGAAGATAAGATCATTAAATGGCATCACCAACTCAATGGACATGAGTTTGGTTAAACTTCGGGAGTTGGTGATGGACAGGGAGGCCTGGTGTGCTGCGGTTCATGGGGTGGCAGAGTCGGACAGGACTGAGCGACTGAACTGAAGTGAACTGATGACTGGGCAATATTCCATTACATGCACATACTACCTCTTCTTTATTCATTCATATGTTGATTGACACGTAGCTTGGTTTCATATCTTCACTATTGTAAACAGTGCTTCTAGGAATATTGGGGTGCATGTATCTTTTCAAATTAGGATTTTCATTTATTCTGGTATATACCCAAGATATGACCAAGATTGCAGGGAGAAATATCAACAACCTCAGACATGTAGATGATACCACTTTAATGGCAGAAAGTGGAAAGAAACTAAAGAGCCTCTTGATAAGGGTGAAAGAAGAGAGTGAAGAAGCTGGCTCAAAATTCAACATTCAAAAAACTAAGATCATGGCATCGGGTCCCATTACTTCACGGCAAACAGATGGAGGGAAAGTGGAAACAGTGACAGATTTTACTTTCTTGGGCTCCAAAATCACTGCAGATGGTGAGTGCAGTAATGAAATTAAAAGACATTTGCTCCTTAGAAGTAAAGCTATGAGTAACCTAGACAGCATACTAAAAATCAGAGATACCTCTTTGGCAACAAATGTCCATATAGTCAAAGTTATAATTTTTTTAGTAGTCATGTATGTATGCATGTGAGAGTTGGACCATAAAGAAGGCTGAGAAGCAAAGAATTGATGCTTTGGAATTGTGGTGCTGGAGAAGACTGTTGAGAGTCCCTTGGACTGCAAGATCAAACCAGTCAATCCTAAAGGAAGTCAATCCTCAATATTCATTGGAAGGACTGACGCTGAAGCTGAAGTTCCAACACTTGGCCACCTGATACAAAGAGCAGACTCCTTGAAAAAGATCCTAAAGCTGGGAAAGATTGAAGGCAAAAGGAGAAGGGGGCAACAGAGGATGAGATGGTTGGATGGCATCATTGACTCAATGGACATGAGTTTGAGCAAACTCTAGGTGATAATGAGGGACTTGGAAGCCTGGCGTGCTGCAGTTCATGGGGTTGCAAAGAATCAGATATGACTTAGTGACTGAACAACACGACAATACCCAAGAGTGGAATTGCTGGTTCTATTTTAGCTTTGTGTGGAACCTCCACACTATTGATATTTTTCTTAGTGGTTACACCAATTTAAATTTCCACCTCTTCACATCTGCGCCAGCATTTTTTATTTGTGGTCTTTTTGATGATAGCCATCTGACAGGTGTGAGATATCTCATTGTTTTGATTTTCATTTCTTTAATAATGAACAATGTTGAGCATCTTTTCATGTTCTTGTTAGCCTTTAGTGTGTCTTTGAAATAATTTCTGTTCAGATCTTCTGCCCACTTTTCTATTTGATTGGGTTTTTTATATTAAGTTTTATAAATTGTTTGTGTATTTTGGATAGTAACCCCTTGTTGGTCATATCATTTGCAAATACTTTCTCCCAGTCTGTAGATTATCTTTTCATTTTAGCTTTTACGATTAATCAGGTCCCGTTTGTTTATTTTCGCTCTTGTTCCCTTTGTTTTAGGAGACAAATAAAAAGCAATATCACTATGATTTGTGTCAAAGTGTTCTGCCTATCTTTTTGTATAGCAATTTTATGGTCTCCAATCTTACTTGTAGGTCTCAATCCATTCAAGTTTGTGTTATTTTAAAAAAAATTTATTAATTTAATTAATTAATTAATTTTTGGCTCTGCTAGGTCTTTGTTGCTGTATGTGGACTTTCTCTAGTGGTGAGCTGTGGCTAGCTGCAGTGCTTGGGCTTCTTATTGTGGTGACCTCTCTTATTGCAGAGCATGGGCTTTAGAGCACAGGCTCAGCAGTTGTGGCACATGGGCTTAGTTGCCCCAAGGCATGTGGAATCTTCCTGGAGCAGGGATTGAACCAGTGTTCCCTGCATTGGCAAGCCGATTCTGAGTCACAAGACCACCAGGGAAGTCCTGAGTTTATTTTTTTATATTATGTGAGTAAATATAATCTTCTTCACCACTTGTTGAATCAACAGTGTTTTTTCACTGTTTATTCTTGCCTCCTTTAACTGACCATAAGTGCATGAGTTTATTTCTGAGCTCTCTATTCTGTCGTCTGTCCACTTTTTAATCAGAGTTTTTTCTTTTGATACTGAGTTGCATGAATTGTTTATATATTTTAAGCATTAGCCCTTTATTGGTCATGTCGTTTGCAACTATTTTTTCCTATTCATTAGATTGTCTTTTTGTTTTGCTGATGGTTTTTCTGCTGTGCTTTCACAATTGCTTGTAAGACACATTTAGTGGTGATAAACTCTACCAGCTTTACTTTATTGGAAAATTCTTTTTTTAAAAATATATAGTTATGTCTGCTATATAACAGGACCTTGTTTTTTTACACTATATTTTTTAAAAAATTAAAAATTTTTAAATGGAAGGATAATTGCTTTACAGAATTTGTTGTTTTCTGTCAAACCAATATAGGTCAGCCATAGGTATACATATATCTTCTCCCTTTTAAGCCTTCCTCCCTTCTTCCTCCCCATCCCACAGCTCTAGGTTGATACAGAGCCCCTGTTTGAGTTTCCTGAGACATACAGCAAATTCCCATTGGCTATCTATTTTACATATGGTAATGTAAGTTTTCATGTTACTTTCTCCATACCTCTCACTCCTTCCTTCCCTCTCCCCATGTCCATAAGTCTATTCTCTATGTCTGTTTCTCCACTGCTACCTTTCAAATAAATTATTCAATATCAATATCATTTTTCTAGATTCTGTATATATTCATTAGTATACGATATTTATCTTTTTCTTTCTGACTTACTTCACTGTGTATAATAGGCTCTAGGTTCATCCACCTCATCAGAACTGACTGAAATGCATTCCTTTTTATGTCTGAGCAATATTTCCTTGTATGTATGTATATACCACAACTTCTTCATCCATTCATCTGTCGATGGACATCAAGGTTGCTTCCACGTTCTAGCTATTGTAAATAGTGCTGCAGTGAACAATGGGATACATGTGTCTTTTTCAAATTTGGTTTACTCAGGGTATATGCCTAGGAGTGGGACTGCTGGGTCATATGGTGCTTTGATTCCTAGTTTTTAAAGGAATTTCCATACTGTCTTCTATAGTGACTGTATCAATTTACATTCCCATCAGCAGTGCAAGAGCATTCCCTTTTCTCCACACCCTCTCCGGCATTTATTGTTTGTAGACTTTCTGATGATGGCCATTCTGACAGGTGTGAGGTGATATCTCATTGTAGTTTTGATTTGCATTTCTCTAATAATGAGCGATGTTTAGCATCCTTTCATTTGTTTGTTAGCCATCTGTATGTCTTCTTTGGAGAAATGTTTGTTTATGTTTTTTTCCCACTTTTTGATTGGGTTGCTTTTCTGGTATTGAGTTGTATGAACTGCCTGTATATTTTGGAAATCAATCCTTTGTCAGTTGTTTCATTTGCTATTATTTTCTCCCATTCTGAGGGTTGTCTTTTCACCTTGCTTATAGTTTCCTTTGCTGTGCAAAAGCTTTTAAGTTTAACCAGGTCCCACTTGTTTACTTTTGTGTTTATTTATACTGGAAAATTCTTTATCCTGACTTCACTTCTGGAGGATAACCTTACTGGGTAAAACATTCTTTATTGGCAGTTTTTTTGGCTGTTGTTAGAACTTTGAATGTATCATCCCAATATGTCCTGGTCTGCAAGGTCTCTGCTGAGAAATATTCTAATACCTTTAAGCTTGGGTCCCTTTTATAAGAGAAATATGTTTTCTCTTGTTGCTTTTAAAACTCTCTCCTCTTTGATTTTAAATAGTTTCATTACACATGTTTTGGAGAAGATTGTTTTGGATTGAAGTTTTGGGGTGATCTATTTGTTTCATGAACTTGAACAGTCAAACCTCTCTCCAAGTTTGGGAAGCTGTTAGCCACTATTTCTTTAAGTAAGCCTTTCACTCCTTTTGCCTACCTTTCTCCTTCTGGGACTCCAATGGTGCATACATTATTTCTCTTGAAGATGTCCAATAAGTTCTATAACCTTTCTTCATTACTTCTCATTGTTTTATTGATTTACTCCTCTGAAAATATAATTTCAATCTTCTGTCTTCAGGCTCACTGCTTCTTTCCTTTGCTTGCTCCAGTCTGCTGCTGAAACTATTGTTCAGTCACTGTACTCATAAGCAATGTTTGGTTCTTTATATATTTTCTATCTCTTTGTTGAACTTCCTATTTAGTTCGTTTATTGTCTCCCAATATTGAGTTGTTTATCTGTGTTCTCTTGTAGCTCTCTGAGCACCTTTAGAACAATTGTTTATACTGCTTTGCTGGATAATTCCTGGATCTCCATTCCTTTACAGCCAGCTACTGGAGATTTACTGTAGTCCTCTGGTGGAGTAATTTCCCCATGATTCTTCAGTGATCCCCGGAATCTTCCACATAGGTCTACAGATTTGAAAAAGCATCCACCTCTTCCAGGCTTTATGGACTGTCTTTAGTAAGAGAAGATTTTCACCTGTGAGTGGAAGTGTGCTGATGTATGCTGTTACTCTAGGTCAAGTGCTGCAAGGTATGAGTTATGCGAGCATGTGGAAGCACTGAGTCTGAGGAAAGGGGCATGATGTCTCTTCAGCTCAGGCCACTGGTACCACAACACTGGCAAACTATGTGGACCTTGATGAACACTGCTGAGGTTTCCCAGTGGCTGCAAAGGTAATAGGCATCTTCAGTGGTGTCTAAAGGCCCAGTGGTTATGGAACAAGAAAGGCATTGGTGGTGGCCAGAGAAAGTGGTGGACACAAACCCAGCAGCATGAGTCAGCTACAGGTCTTGTGTTAGGGCAGAAGCCAGGTGAAGACATATATATGTAGTTTGTAGGAAGCAAGAATCAGGCCAAGTAAGGGCTCACTGGCAGTTGCAGGGGTCCTGGCTGTTGGCAAATTCTCCCACAGCTGCAAACTCTCCCTCTAGACATGTGCACTGCAGTGGAGGCCACACACAGGATTCAGGCTGGGTGTGTGCGGGTGGTTAGCTGGAGTGGTTAGTCTAAGTGTATGACCAGCAGTGGTTATCAGCCAGAGGAGTCTAAGCTTGCATTTTGCACTCACACAGCCTCAGGAAAAAGAACTGGCTTTGGGTGTGGCTTTTGGGCTCTGGCTGTTGTCTGGGGACAGACTGGGAAGGGGCTCCAGTAGCCACATCAGCAAATGTGAATACCTGTGGCGCAAAAACTCGTGTCATCTGCAGGAAATGCCAGGTGGCTTGCAAGATCTTTGTTTAATCAGTGGTGGAATCTGCTGAGTTTGTCTCTTAAGTAGGTCCCTGTGAACTGCAACAACTTCTACTGTGTGGCTGCTATTAGTAGTCCTTGCTTTTCTTCTTGTTTCTCACATCTCTATACATCTGAGCTTTGTGAGTCTGGGTAGGGTGAAATCAAAGCACGACATTTGTACAATGACCCCAAAGGCTGGAGAAGCCTGTTGCTCAGACTTCTCTCCCTCTCCTGGTGAGAGGAACTCTTTCTATGGGAGATTCCCTCACCACACTGAATGTTGCTTACTTGGGGGATGGTGTGATTTTTTTTTAGCCTCGACTAATGCCTATTCTCTACCTACTCACAAATTAGAGTTCTGGTCAGGGACCTAGAAAGTAGATTCTGTAGTCAAATATTCTGAGATATTCTTTATTTGGAGTTTTGGGGGTTACCAAGAGCAAAGGGCAAGAGTGTATGTCTTGTATTAACATCCCAGTTTCTTTTTGAGCTCTGGTTGAGGACTTTAGGTAAAAGACTGCTGATCCCTAAACTTGATGTCCCTACTATCTGGGGTAAGACAGGTTATCACAAACCTTCATAACCTTTCAGTTTTCTCATGTTAACCTACTAGAGAGTTAAAATTTAATAGTGTGTGTTTACTATGTTCAATATTATGTTTACAATTTCTTCAGATTCACATGACTAAAAAACTCATATTTGAGGAAGCAAAGACTTTTCAACTGGAAGTTCTAATATTAACCCACTGTGTGACTATGTGTGGAAGTCTTTGCCTCTCTGAGCCATTATCACATTGCACTTAAAGTACAGATATAAGGCATTTTATTACAATATTCCTAAGACCTGTACCAGCTCAATAATTTATATGGTTTCTTACCTCTCTGAAGAGTAAAATGGTTAGGCATATGAGACCTAGAAATATTGCATAGAAAAAGGGAAGTCACAAGTTTTTCAGGTAAAGAGATTGCTCTGGAGAAATAGAGAGAATATTATCATTCAAAAATCTACTCTTCTATGTAGCTCCCATTGATTTTCTACATAAATAATCATACACTCTGCAAATAAGGACAATTTTCTTTGTTTCCCAAGATTATGCCTGTTATTCAGTCACTAAGTCATGTCCACTCTTTGCAACCCCATGGACTGTAGCACGTCAGGCTTCCCTGTCCTTCACTTCTCCCAGAGTTTGCTCAAATTCATGTCCATTGAGTTGGTGATGCTATCGAACCATCTCATCCTCTGCTGCCCTCTTCTCCTTTGGCCTTCCATCTTTCCCACCATCAGGGTCTTTTCCAAGGAGTCCACTGTTTATTCAGGTGGCCAAATTATTGAAGCTTTGGCTTCAGCATTAGTCCTCCCAATGAATATTCAGGGTTGATTTATTTCAGGATTGACTGGCTTGATCTCCTTGCTGTTCAAGGAATGCTCAAGAGTCTTCTCTAGCATCACAGTTTGGAAGCATTAATTCTTTGGTGCTCAGCCTTCTTTATTGTCTAACTTTCACATCTATACATGACTACTGGAAGAACTACAGCTTGGACTATATGGATCTTTGTCAGCAAAGTGACGTCTCTGCTTTTTAATAAACTGTTTAGGTTTGTCATAGCTTTTCTTCCGAGGTGAATTTTTTTTTTTTTTAATTTTCATGGCTGCAGTTACCATGTGCAGTGATTTTGGAACCCAAGAAAATAAAATCTGTCACTGTTTCCACTTTTTCCTCTTCTCTGCCATGAAGTGACGGGACAATATACCATGATCTCAAATTTTTGAAAGTTGAGTTTTAAACCAAATTTTCCCACTCTCTTCTTTCACTTTCATCAAGAGCCTCTTGAATTCCTCTTCGCTTTCTGCCATAAGGACGGTGTCATTGGCATATCTGAGGTTGTTGCTATTTCTCCTGGAAATCGTGATTCTAACTTGTGATTCATCCGGCCTGGTATTTTGCATGATGTACCCAGCATAGAAGTTAAATAAACAGGGTGACAATACACAGCCTTTTTGTACTCCTTTCCCCAGTTTGAACCAGTAAGTTTTTCCATGTAACTTTAAAAAAAAAACTTTATTGATCTCTTCTTTTTTTTCTTTATTTTAAGATATTATATTGGGTTTTCCATACATTGACATGAATCCACCCCGGGTGTACATGTGTTCCCCATCTTGAACCCCCCTCCCACCTCCCTCCCCATACCATCCCTCTGGTTCATCCCAGTACACCAGCCCCGAGCATCTAGTATCATTCATCGAACCTGGGCTGGTGATTCGTTTCACATATGATAATATACATGTTTCAATGCCATTCTCCCAAATCATCCCACCCTTGCCCTCTCCCACAGAGTCCAAAAGACTGTTCTATACGTCAGTGTCTCTTTTGCTGTCTCGTATACAGGGTTATCGTTATCCTCTTTCTAAATTCCATATATATGCGTTAGTATACTGTATTGGTGTTTTTCTTTCTGGCTGACTTCACTCTGTATAATAGGCTCCAGTTTCATCCACCTCATTAGAACTGATTCAAATGTATTCTTTTTAATTGCTGAATAATACTCCATTGTGTATATTAACTGTTGCTTCTTGACCTGTATATACGTTTCTCAGGACATAGGTAACGTGGTCTGGTATTCCTATCTCCCTAAGAATTTTCCACAGTCTGTTGTGATCCACACAGTTAAAGGCTTTAGGGTAGTCAATGAAGCAGAAGTAGATATTTTTCTAAAATTCCCTTGCTTTCACGATGATCCAACAAGTGTCGACAATTTAACCTCTGGTTCCTCTGCCTTTTCTAAACCCAACTTGTACATCTGAAAGTTCTCAGTTCACATACTGCTCTAGCCAGTTTTGAAGGATTTTGAGCATAACCTTACTAGCATGAGAAATGAGTGCAATTGTTCAGTAGTTTGAACATTCTTTGACACTCTTCTTCTTTGAGATTGGAATAAACACTGATTTTTCCAGTCCTGTTGCCACTGCTGATTTTTCCAAATTTGCTGACATAGTGAGTGCTACACTTTAACAGCATCATCTTTTAGGATTTGAAATAGTTCAACAGGAATTCCATCACCTCCACTAACTTTGTTTGTAGTAATGTTTCCTGAGGCCCACTTGACTTCACACTCTAGGATGTTTGCCTCTAGATTGGCGACCACATCATCATGGTTATCAGGACATTAACCTTTGCTTGTGCAGGTCTCTGTGTATTCTTCCCACCTTTTCTTAATCTCTTCTTCCTCTGTTAGGTCTTTACAGTTTCTGTTCTTTATTGTGCTTATCCTTGCATTAAATGTTCCTTTGATATCTCCAATTTTCTTGATGAGATCTCCTCTTTCCCATTTTATTGTTTTCATTTACTTCTCTTCATTATTCATTGAAGAAGGCTTTCTTATCTCTCCTTGCTATTCTCTTAAACACTGCATTCATTTGGGTATATATTTCCCTTTTTCCCTTGCTTTTTAACTTCTCTTCTTTCCTCAGCTATTTGAAAATCCTCCTCAGATAACCACTTTGCCTTCTTGTTTTCTATTTCTTTGGGATGGGTTTGGTCACTGACCCTGTACAATGTTACAAATCTCTGTCCATTCTTCAGGCACTCTGTCTACCAGATCTAACCCGTTGAATCTATTTGTCTTCTCCTCTGTATAGTTATAAGGGATTTGATTTAGGTCATACCTGAATGTCCTACTGGATTTCCCTACTTTTTCCAATTTAAGCACGAATTTTTGCAAAAAGGATGATATGAGCCACAGTCAGCTCCAGGTCTTTTTTAATTGACTGTATAGAGCTTCTCCATCTTGAGCTGCAAAGAATATAATCAATCTTATTTCAGTATTGACCATTTGGTATTGTCCATATGTAGAGTCATCCGTTGTGTTGTTGGAAAGGGGTGTTTGCTATGACCAGTCTGTTCTCTTGTCAAAACTCTGCTAGCCTTTGCCCTGTTTCATTTTGCATTCTAAGGCCAAACTTGCTTGATACTCCAGGTATCTCTTGACTTCCTACTTTTCCATTCCAATCCCCTATCATGAAAAGGACATCATTTTTTGGTGTTCGTTCTATCTTGTAAGGCTTCATAGAACTGGTCAACTTCAGCCTCATTGGCATCAGTGGTTTGGGCATAGATTTGGATTACTGTGATGTCGAATGGTTTGCCTTGGAAATGAACGTAGATCATTTTGTCATTTAAGATGGCACCCAAGTACTACATTACAGATTCTTTTATTGCTTGTGAGGGCTACTCTACTTCTTCTAAGGGATTCTTAGAACAATTGCCCACAGTAGTGGATATAATGGTCACCTGAATCCCAAAAGAATAACAGCAATGAAAACTACTCCTCTTCCAGGACCAGAATGTCCTGAGGCCATGCACAATAGGTATGGGGTTGCACACCTAATAAGTGCTTTTCTTTGAAGTCAAATTCTTCAAAGAAAATCTGTGAATCTGGCTTCCTGAAGTTCTAAAGACTTCAAAGGGACAAACTTTTCTGAACTCTCATTTTTATTTACTTATGATGAAATTACTGACTCAGTAACTTTTTAATCCTAAATATATTTTCATGCCAAAATGAGGCTGCAAGATATATGATATTTAATCAGCAAATGTAGAATGTAGTTGACTTGAAACACTTTCCAATGCAGAGTTCACAAGTTACAAAATCAGAGTTGAAGTCTTGTACTATGCCTTAGAAATAGCAACTTGGATGCATCCCTTCTGTTCTGGTTCTCATTCTCCTCATCTGTAAAATGGATTAAAAGATACCTGTTTTATGAGTTGATTATGAGAGTCAAATAATAAGGCAGCCACAAAAGTGCTTCATAAACTTTCTACAAATGAAAAGAATTATTTTTTAGTTAAGGGAAGCCATTTATTTTCTTTAAAAAAAGCACTTTAAAATTCTAGGCACATTATTAAAAAATCTAGTAGTGGCTTTAAAGAAGACTTCTTTTAAATTTGGTTCTTTTGATTTTATTACATTTAGATGCTAATTTAAATGTGCTGTGCTCTTATCTGTGAAATATGGACATGGTGGTCTTTCCAGACTGGGTTGTTATTGGATGTGGTTAGTTCCCCAATCTCCACCCTCAGCCACGCTCCTCTGCTGCTGCAGAAGCTTTGGAGGGAAGCTCTTGCTTCAGAGAACCTTCTTATTGACCTCCATGTTGAAAACTAAGTAACACTGGCTGTCCTGAGTGAGTTTTATATGTGCACAGCTCTTAAGAGGGGGACTTCTCTGGAGGCCTCTGTTATTGTGGAACACCAGTTTCTTTTTTAAAGTTATAGCTGGCATATGTGGTGTGGCAGATATCTTAGGTTCACATTCTACCCTTTATTAACTGGGCAGGGAGGTATCAGGTAATTCAGCTGAAACATTTCTGTTCAAAGCATCATATGAACACCAAGTGAACAAACTCGGTGGGAAATATCTGGCACAGAAGAGCCAGTAAAATATTTCCTCAATCAATCTTATCTTGTTGGTTATAGGCTAGTTGTATTTTATTATTAAATTTAGCTTCTTAAATATTAGAAAGTATTTATTAATTACATTGAGCTTCCCAGGTAGCGCTAATGGTAAAGAACCCGCCTGCCAATGCAGGAGATATAAGAGAGGTGGTTTCAATCCCTTGGTTGGACAGATTTCCTGGAGGAGGGCATGGCAACCCACTCCAGTATTCTTGCTTGGAGAATCCCATGGAGAGAGGAGCCTGGCCAGCTACAGTCCATGGGATTGCTAAGAGTCAGGCACGACTGAAATGACTTAGCGTGCATGTATTATCTAAATTAATTAATGAAATGTTATTCAAAATACGTATCCAGATATACCTGAAATAAATGTTATTGATTTAGTTGCTAGCAATATAGGACATTCTAGAACTATCTTCCATACAACTTTTTGCATAATTTTCATCATTGCTATTGTTTGTACTTGATTTTTGTACACAGAATTCACTTTTAGTCTTCATATTTTTTTGATCCATATTGGTCTTGGGCAGTATATTCAGGAGGTGCTTCTGATAAAAGCCCATGCAGTCTTTGTAGGAAATGAAAAGTCATAGTGCCTCACTTGATGATTTTTACCTCGTGCTTAATGGACTTCACACTTTTGTATTGTCCTTAGCTGGATTGATCAAGCTTTCTTAATTTTATTTTGCTTTTCTTCTATTAAAAGGAAAAATATTTCATTTTAGATGTATTTTAAACTTTCAGGCAAAATTTTTGTATTTTAATTGCTTGCATCTGTCTATATAATTAAAAATTAAAATTACTATCGATAGCCTTACTAGAATAAGACAGACCACTCTCTAAATGCTGACAACTTCGTACCCTCTATATCTGCCTGCATATTTTGTTAGAAAAATCTAGAATTTTAACACTCTTTTCGTTATGAAAAATAACTTGATAATTTCTTTAAGCTTTGCTGTCACATTATCAATCATTATTTAGACTCAAAAGTTTTGCTTGCTTTTTGTACATCATCAATTTTGTGTCCCACTTTCCCCCCTTTTAGGGATATGTTTTTATTTTTTTTTGGAGATTTTCCTCAGTCAATTATTTCAGAAATGATTTCAAGATTATAATATCTGAATGTTCACATGTTCAAAAATGTCTATATTTTTCTAACTTATTTTATTTTTGTCTGTACCACACAGCATGAGGGACCTTAGTTCACTGACCAGGGATTGAACCCCTGCTGCCTGCAGTGGAAGCATGGAGTGTTAACCACTAGACCACCAGGGAAGGCCCCCAAATGTCTATACTTTGACCTTATGGTTGAATTATCAGGTATAGAATGACAATTTTGAAAATCATTTCCTATTGAGCTTTTGAAGATTTTACTTGACTGTTTTTAATCATTTATAAGCATTGTGTAAGGAAAGATTTATTCTATTTTTTTAAATTTTATTGGAGGCAAATTGCCTTACATTAATATATTGGTTGGTTTTGCCATACATTGACATGAATCCGCCCCGGGTGTACATGTGTTCCCTTTCTTGAACCCCCCTCCCACCTCCCTCTTCCCCATATCCTCCCTCCAGGTCATCCCCGTGCACCAGCCCCAAGCATCCTGTATCATGCGTTGAACCTGGACTGGTGATTCATTTCACATATGATAATATACATGCTACAATGCCATTCTCCCAAATCATCCCACCTTCACCCTCTCCCACAGAGTCCCAAAGACTGTTCTATATACCTATGTCTCTTTTGAAGTCTCGTATACAGGGTTAAAGTTACCATCTTTCTAAATTCCATATATATGCGTTAGTATACTGCATTGATGTTTTTCTTTCTGGCTTACTTCACTCTGTATAATTGGCTCCAATTTCATCCACCTCATTAGAACTGATTCAAATTTATTCTAAATTGAGTCTCATTCTTTGTAACTTCCTTTTTCTCTTTAAAACTTTTCAGGGTTTTATTTTCCCTTGTTATTCTCATGTTCCACAAGATTTTGGGAGTGTGGAACTTTTCTCTGTAATCCTGTTTAGAATTTGGTGGATTCTTTGGATTTTTCATCATTGTAGGAAAAATGTATTCAATTTCCTTAGCTTATTATTGTTTGATCATTTTTCTCTCTCCTTAAAACTCTTGTGATGAAGTCACTAGGATTTCTATTAATAAAACTATTCTCCATACTACTTAACTTTGTTTATGTTTTCATCATTACTATTTTGTAGTCTATCCTTGTGGAAACCCATGTTACTGCTAAATCTTACTGCTGTTTAAAATAAGTGAAAATGGAACTAAATCTATTTTATTACACAGCATATCCATTTATTGAAAAATATTTTTTGCCACTACACACTTAATTACCAAGAACTTCTCAGTTTTCTAATAACTTTTTCTTTTTCATGGTTAAATTTATCTGATGATTTTAATTTTTCTGCTTTCACTAAGTTAAGTCCTTCAAGTATTAATTTTCTGACTTTTAAGTTTGATGTTTATCATACAATTGGAGGTCCTCAAATATCTTTTGAGTATTGAAACTTTGTTCATACCTGTGAGTTTCTAGACACTTTCAAATATTTATAGTATTGAATGCTGGAGTGTATTTTTTCATGTAGGTGTGAACATACAATATTTGCTCTGGCTATGTGATCCTTATTGGAAATGGGTATACAAAGAAGCGGGGTGGGTGATATGCAGCCAAGGGAACTTCCACTGATGTCTTTGAGTGATTTCTTTCCTTGACTTGTTATTCCTGTTTTCTGTCTACAGTCTGCTGACCAACATCTCCTCTGGAAGTAAGTGGTGTCAGAACTCCTGGCACAGAAAAAGTGCTCTGCGAAGACTAGTGGAATTCTCTTTTCTAAGATAAGACCAGCTCCCTATTCCTTTCTTTATTTGTCCTGCCTCCTTCTTCTGTCTTCACCTGGCCTTTCCATGGATTTTATGAGAAAAAGCTCTAAGAGAGTGCTTCTTTTTCTGCTCATGTGATGCGCAGAGACACTCTCATCATTTGCTGTGATTGTGAATTCCAGTCCTTTGAAATTCTGATAGCTTAAATTTTACTACTAAAATATGGCCATCTCTGAGAAAATGAATTATTTTTTTAGTTGAGATTTCCATTGAAACTTACATGTTTATCAATACTAATGTAACCTTTCATTTAAATATCTATTGACAAGCCAAAGTGCACTGATGATAAAACAATATTTATTTAAAAGTTCAAAGACTTATTGAATGTTTGGTGATAAGCTTTCACTTAGTTTGTTTGTTTTTTTCTTTGCACTTAGTTTTTATAAAGTGTTTGGATTCTAAACTTTCAGTTGCCCTCACGCAAAGTACACCGATGGATCTCTTCGTAGTTCTGGTGATCTGTCTTTCTATTTTGATATTCCTTTTTCTATGGAATCAGAGGCATGCCAAAGGGAAGCTGCCACCTGGGCCCACTCCTCTCCCAATTATTGGAAATATTCTCCAGATAAATATTAAGAATGTCAGCAAATCCATTAGCAAGGCAAGTATGATTACTTTTCTTCCAGCTGTTTGTAATGAGTAAATAAGACAGCCGTATGTCTTGTCCCCGACTCCATAGTCCCAGACACCATGTTTGTTAAAAGCGGTTTTATTTATTTATTTTTATTGGAGGCAAATTACCTTACATTAATATATTGGTTGGTTTTGCCATACATTGACACGAATCCGCCCCGGGTGTACATGTGTTCCCTTTCTTGAACCCCCCTCCCACCTCCCTCTTCCCCATATCCTCCCTCCAGATCATCCCCTTGCACCAGCCCCAAACATCCTGTATCATGCGTTGAACCTGGACTGGTGATTCATTTCACATACGATAATATACATGCTACAATGCCATTCTCCCAAATCATCCCACCTTCACCCTCTCCCACAGAGTCCCAAAGACTGTTCTATACACCTATGTCTCTTTTGCTATCTCGTATACAGGGTTAAGGTTACCATCTTTCTAAATTCCATATATATGCGTTAGTATACTGCATTGATGTTTTTCTTTCTGGTTTACTTCACTCTGTGTAATAGGCTCCAGTTTCATCCACCTCATTAAAACTGATTCAAATGCATTCTTTTTGATGGCTGAAAAATACTCCACTGTGTATATGAACCAAAGCTTTCTTATCCATTCATCTGCAGATGGACATCTAGGTTGCTTCCATGTCCTGGCTATTATAAACAGTGCTGCAATGAACGTTGGAGTACATGTGTCTCTTCCCATTCTGGCTTCCTCGGTGTGTATACCCAGGAGTGCGATTGCTGGGTCGTATGGCAGTTCTATTTTCAGTTTTTTGAGGAATCTGCACACTATTCTCCATAGTGGCTGTACTAGTTTGCATTCCCACCAACAGTGTAAGAGGGTTCCCTTTTCTCCACACCCTCTCCAGCATTTATTGCATGTAGACTTTTGGATAGCAGCCATTCTGACTGGTGTGAAATGGTATCTCATTGTGGTTTTGATTTGTATTTCTCTGATTATGAGGGATGTTGAGCATTTTTTCATGTGTTTGTTAGCCATCTTTATGTCTTCTTTGGAGAAATGTCTGTTTAGTTCTTTGGCCCATTTTTTGATTGGGTCATTTATTTTTCTGGAATTGAGTTGCAGGAGCTGCTTGTATATTTTGGAGATTAATCCTTTATCAGTTGCTTCATTTGCTATGATTTTCTCCCATTCTGAAGGCTGTCTTTTCACCTTGCTTATAGTTTCCTTTGCTGTGCAGAAGCTTTTGATTTTAATTATGTCCCATTTGTTTATTTTTGCTTTTATTTCCAATATTCTGGGAGGTGGGTCTTGGAGGATCATGCTGTGATTTATGTCGGAGAGTGTTTTGCCTTCGTTCTCCTCTAGGAGTTGTATAGGATCTGATCTTATATTTAGCTCTCTAATCCAGCTCTCCAACAAATACTAAAAGATCTTCTCTAGACAGGAAACACAGAAAGGGTATATAAACTTGAACCCAAAACAATAAAGAAAATGGCAACGGGATCATACTTATCAATAATCACCTTAAACGTAAATGGGTTGAATGCCCCAACCAAAAGACAAAGGCTGGCTGAATGGATACAAAAACAAGACCCCAATATATGTTGTCTACAAGAGACAAAAATGAGGGACACATAGACTGAAAGTGAAGGGCTGGAAAAAGATATTCCACCCAAATAGAGACCAAAAGAAAGCAGGAGTGGCAATACTCATATCAGATAAAATAGATTTTAAAACAAAGGCTGTGAAAAGAGACAAAGAAGGAAACTACATAATGATCAAAGGATCAATTCAAGAGGAAGATATAACAATTATAAATATTTATGCACCCAACATAAGAGCACTGCAATATGTAAGACAATTACTAACAAGTATGAAAGGGGAAATTAACAATAACACAATAATAGTGGGAGATTTTAATAACCCACTCACACCTATGGATAGATCAACTAAACAGAAAATTAACAAGCAAACACAAACTTTAAATGATACAATAGACCAGTTAGACCTAATAGATCTCTAAAGGACATTTCACCCCAAAACAATGAATTTCACCGTTTTCTCAAGTGCACACGGAACCTTTTCCAAGATAGATCACATCCTGGGCCATAAATCGAGCCTTGGTAAATTCAAAAAAAATTGAAATCATTCCAAGGATCTTTTCTGACCACAATGCAGTAAGATTAGATCTCAATTACAGGAGAAAAACTATTAAAAATGCCAACATATGGAGGCTGAACAACACGCTGCTGAATAATGAACAAACCATAGAAGAAATTAAAAGAGAAATCAAAATATGCAGAGAAATGAATGAAAATGAAAACACAACCGCAAACTTCTGGGACACTGTAAAAGCAGTGCTAAGGGGGAAGTTCATAGCAATACATGCACACCTCAAGAAACAAGAAAAAAGTCAACTAAATAACCTAACTCTATTCTAAAGAAACTAGAAAAGGAAGAAATGAAGAACCCCAGGGTTAGTAAAAGGAAAGAAATCTTAAAAATTAGGGGAGAGATAAATGCAAAAGAAACAAAAGAGACCATAGCAAAAATCAACAAAGCCAAAAGCTGGTTGTTTGAGAAGGTAAATATAATTGACAAACCACTAGCCAGAATCATCTAGAAACAAAGGGAGAATAACCAAATCAATAAAATTAGAAATGAAAATGGAGAGATCACAACCGACAATACAGAAATACAAAGGATTATTAGAGAATACTATCAGCAATTATATGGCAATAAAATGAATAACTTGGAAGAAATGGACAAATTCCTAGAAAAGTACACCTTTCGAAAACTGAACCAAGAAGAAATAGAAAATCGGAACAGACCCATCACAAGCATGGAACTAGAGGAAGTAATCAGAAATCTTCCAGCAAACAAAACCCCAGGTCCAGACGGCTTCACAGCTGAATTCTACCAAAAATTTAGAGAAGAGCTAATACCTATTCTACTCAAACTCTTCCAGAAAATTGCTGAGGAAGAGAAACTTCCAAACTCATTCTATGAGGCCACCATCACCCTAATCCCCAAACCTGGTAAAGATCCCACAAAAAAGAAAACTACAGGCCAATATCACTGATGAACATAGACGCAAAAATCCTTAACAAAATTCTAGCAATCAGAATCCAATAACACATTAAGAAGATCATACATCATGACCAAGTGGGCTTTATCCCAGGAATGCAAGGATTCTTCAATATCCGCAAATCAATCAACGTAATACACCACATTAACAAACTGAAAAATAAAAACCATAGGATTATCTCAATAGATGCAGAGAAAGCCTTCGACAAAATTCAACATCCATTTATGATAAAAACCCTCCAGAAAGTGGGAATAGAAGGGACAAATCTCAACATAATAAAAGCTATATATGACAAACCCATAGCAAACATTATCCTCAAAGGTGAAAAACTGAAAGCATTTCCCCTAAAGTCGGGAACAAGACAAGGGTGCCCACTCTCACCACTACTATTCAACATAGTTCTGGAAGTTTTGGCTACAACAATCAGAGCAGGAAAAGACACAAAAGGAATGCAAATTGGAAAAGAAGAAGGAGAACTTTCACTGTTCGCTGATGACATGATCCTCTATACAGAAAACTCTGAAGACTCTACCAGAAAACTACTAAAGCCAATCAATGAATACAGTGAAGTTTCAGGATATAAAATCAACACACAGAAATCCCTTGCATTCCTATACACTGATAATGAGAAAATAGAAATAGAAATTAAGGAAACTATTCCATTCACTGTTGCAACAAAAAGAATTAAATACTTAGGAATATATCTACCTAAGGAAACAAAAGACTTTTACATAGAAAACTATAAAACACTAGTGAAAGTAATCAAAGAGGACCCTAATAGATGGAAAAATATACGGTGTTTGTGGATTGGAAGAATAAATGTTGTGAAAATGAGTATACTACCCAAAGTAATTTATACATTCAATGCAATCCCTATCAAGATACCAACGATATTTTTCACAGAACTAGAACAAATAATCTCACAATTTGTATGGAAATACAAAAAACCTCGAATAGCCAAACAATCTTGAAGAAGAAAAATGGAACTGGGGGAATTAACCTGCCGGACTTCAGGCTCTACTACAAAGCCACAGTAATCAAGACAGTATGGTACTGGCATAAAGACAGAAATATAGATCAATGGAACAAAATAGAAAGCCCAGAGATAAATCCAGGCACCTATGGACACCTTATCTTTGACAAAGGAGGCAAGAATATAAAATGGAGAAAAGACAGTCTCTTTAACAAGTGGTGCTGGGAAAACTGGTCAGCCACTTGTAAAAGAATGAAACTAGAACACTTCCTAACACCATACACCAAAATAAACTCAAAATGGATTAGAGAGCTAAATGTAAGACCAGATTCTATACAACTCCTAGAGGAGAACGTAGGCAAAACACTCTCTGACATAAATCACAGCAGGATCCTCCAAGACCCACCTCCCAGAATATTGGAAATAAAAGCAAAAATAAACAAATGGGACCTAATTAAAATCAAAAGCTTCTGCACAGCAAAGGAAACTATAAGCAACGTGAAAAGACAGCTTTCACAATGGGAGAAAATAATAGCAAATGAAGCAACTGATAAAGGATTAATTTCCAAAATATACAAGCAGCTCCTGCAACTCAATTCCAGAAAAATAAATGACCCAATCAAAAAATGGGCCAAAGAACTAAACAGACATTTCTCCAAAGAAGACATAAAGATGGCTAACAAACACATGAAAAAATGCTCAACATCCCTCATAATCAGATAAATGCAAATCAAAACCACAATGAGATACCATTACACACCATCAGAATGGCTGCTATCCAAAAGTCTGCATGCAATAAATGCTGGAGAGGGTGTGGAGAAAAGGGAACCCTCTTACACTGTTGGTGGGAATGCAAACTAGTACAGCCACTATGGAGAACAGTGTGGAGATTCCTCAAAAAACTGAAAATAGAACTGCCATACGACCCAGCAATCACACTCCTGGGCATACACACCAAGGAAACCAGAATGGAAAGAGACACATGTACTCCAACGTTCACTGCAGCACTGTTTATAATAGCCAGGACATGGAAGCAACCTAGATGTCCAATTGCAGATGAATGGATAAGAAAGCTTTGCTACATATACACAATGGAGTATTTTTTATGCCATCAAAAAGAATGCATTTGAATCAGTTCTAATGAGGCAGATGAAATTGGAGCCTATTACACAGAGTGAAGTAAACCAGAGAGAAAACATCAATGCAGTATACTAACGCATATATATGGAATTTAGAAAGATGGTAACCTTAACCCTTTATACGAGACAGCAAAAGAGACATACGTGTATAGAACAGTCTTTGGGACTCTGTGGGAGAGGGTGAAGGTGGGATGATTTGGGAGAATGGCATTAAAGCATGTGTATTATCATATGTGAAATGAATCACCAGTCCAGGTTTGACGCATGATACAGGATGTTTGGGGCTGGTGCACAGGGATGACCTGGAGGGTGGATATGGGGAAGAGGGAGGTGGGAGGGGGGTTCAAGAAAGGGAACACATGTACACCCGGGGCGGATTTGTGTCAATATATGGCAAAACCAACCAATATATTAATGTAAGGTAATTTGCCTCCAATAAAATAAAATAAAGTAAAATAAAAGAAAAGAAAATTCCCTGTAGAACATGTAAAACAAAAAGTATCAATTCTTCAGTGCTTAGCCTTCTTTATGGTTCACCTCTCACATCCAAACATGACTACTAGAAAACCATAGCTTTGACTATATGGACAAACCATAACTCTGTCTGCAAAGTGATATCTCTGCTTTTTGATATGCTGTCTAGATTTGTCATAGCTTTTCTTCCAAGGAGGAAACATCTTTTAATTTAATGGCTGCAGTTACTGTCCACAGTAATTTTGGAACCCAAGAAAATAAATCTGTCACTGCTTCCACTTTTTTCCTTCTATTTGCCATGAAATAATGGGACCAGATGCCATGATCTTAGTTTTTTGAATGCTGATTTAAGTCAGCTTTTTCACTCTCCTCTCTCACCCTCCTCAAGGGGTCCTTTAGTTCCTCTTTGCTTTCTGCCATTAGATTGATATCATCTGTATATCTGAGGTTTTTGATATTGCTGCTGGTAATCTTGATGCCAGCTTGTGATTCATTCAGCCCAGTATTTCATATGATGTACTCTGCACATAAGTTAAGATATACTCTGCATATAAGCAGGGTGACAATATACAACCTTGTTTTACTCCTTTCCCAATTTTGAACCTGTCAGTTCTTCCATATCCAGTTCTAACTGTCGCTTCTTTACCCGCATACAGGTTTCACAAGAGGCAGGTAAGGTGGTCTGGTACTCCCATCACTTTAATAATTTGTCACAGTTTGTTGTGATCCATACTGTAAAAGGATGTAGTATAGTCAATGAAGCAGAAGTAGATCTTTTTCTGGAATTCCCTTGCTTTCTCCTAGAAGAGGATGAGATGGTTGGATGGCATCACCGACTCAATGGGCAAGAGTTTGAATAAATCTAGGAGTTGGTGATGGACAGGGAGGCCTGGCATGCTGCAGTCCATGGGGCTGCAAAGAGTCAGACATGACTGAGCGACTGAACTGAACCGAACTTGTTTCTCTATGATCTAATGAATGTTGGCAATTTGATCTCTGGTTCCTCTGCCTTTTCTAAACCCAGCTTTTACATCTGGAAGGTCTCGATTCATGTACTGCTGAAGCCTATCTTAAAAGATCTTGAGCATAACCTTACTAGCATGTGAAATATTTTAATTTAATCCTTTTATGTATAGCTGTCTAGTTTTCCTCACACAACTTATTGAAGAAATTGCCTTTTCCCCACTGTATATTTTTGTGTCCTTTTTCATGTATTCATTTTTCATGTAAGTGTGGATTATTTTCTGGGCTCTATGTTCTGGTCCATGGACCTGTGTCTGTTTTTGTGCCAGTTCAATTCTGTTTTGGTTACTAAAACTCTGTACTATAGTCTGACATCAGGGAGTATGATACTTTTGGTTCTGTTCTTTCTTTGGATATCTTTGTCTACTCGAGATATTTTGTGTTTCCATACAAATTTTAGAATTACTTGTTGTAGCACTTTGAAAATTACACTGGTATTTTGATAGGATTTGCTTTGAATCTGTTGATTTCCTTTGGCAATATGGAATATGTTCATTTTAACAATATTAATTTTCCCTGTCCATGAGCATGTTATGTCTTTCAGCACCTTATAGTTTTCTGAGTACATGTCTTTTACTTCCTTGGTTAATTAGATTTATTGCTTGGAATTTTATTCTCTTTTATGTGATGATAAGTGGGATTGTTTTAATAATTTCTCTGATAGTTTGTTCTTATTGTTTAGAAGTGGAACAGATTTTTGTATGTTAATTTTTTTATCCTACAACTTTTCCAAATTCACTGATGAGCTCTAGCTAGATTTTTGTTGGTATCTTTAGAATTTTGGACAGCAAGGAGATGCAACAAGTCCATCCTAAAGGAAATCAGTCCTGAGTATTCATTGGAAGGACTGATGCTGAAGCTGAAACTTTAATATTTTGGCCACCTGATGCGAAGAACTGACTCATTGGAAAAGCCCCTGATGCTGGGAAAGATTGAAGGCGGGAGGAGAAGGGGACGACAGAGGATGAGATGGTTAGATGGCATCATCAACTCAATGGATATGAGTTTAAGTAAACTCCAGGAGTTGGTGATGGACAGAGAGGCCTGGCGTGCTGCAATCCATGGGATTGCAGAGTTGGACATGACTGAGTGACTGAACTAAACTTAGAATTTTGTAAGCAAAGTATTGTATCATCTTCAAATAAGACAGTTTTTCTTCATTCTTTTCAATTCCTTTTATTTCTCTTTCTTTAATTGCTATGGCTTTGATTTCCAGTATGATATTTTGAGTAAAAGTGGCAAGAGTGGGCATCCTTATCTTGTTCTTGATTTTAGAGAAAATGTTTTCAGTTTTTCACTGTCAAGTATGGTGATGTTAGCTGTGGACTTATTATATGTGTGATTTTAAAAATTACGTTGAAATATGTTGCCTCTATATCTACTTTGTAGAGAATTTTTAATCTTAAATGGATATTGAGTTTTATAAAAAAGTTTTCTACATCTATTATCATATGATTTTTATTTTTTCACTTGTTAGTATGGTATATCTCATTGATTTATTTGAGAATATTGACCCATACTTGCATCCCTGGGATAAATCCCACTTGTCCATGATGTATGACTCCCAGACATGATTTTAGATGGTATATAGCTAAAGGTTGCCAGAATGGAGTGAGATCATTGAGATCATTGTTGCAATTGTCAAAAGTAGGAATTCCCTTTCCATGTTGTGACCTATGTGTCCTTTATAGCACTAATTTTTGGTGAATTCTAATGGCAATGAAATTGCTTTAATTTTTAAAAACTGCATAGTCACAGAGTGACAACCCCAAAATTTTCCTGAAAGAATAATACATTGATTTGAAATCAAGGAAATAACCAAGTATCAAGAAATTTCAGTTTCTGTTGTATTTGCTCAGTGAATGAATTACTAGTCTATAGATCTTTAAATCTTGAAGGAATTATCTGAAATCTGACTTCTCTGGGAAAGGTATGTGACCAGTGCCCCTAGAAGCTCCTCCTTCTGTGTATCAGACTCTGGTTTTGAAGAGATTGTGTCAACACCCCAGCTCATACACTTGTTAACTCACAGCCTTGGTCAAATTTTAAAAATCTCTCTGAGCTTTAATTTCTATTTCTTTAAAATGTGAGTAATAATTATTATGCACAAATATTAATACCTGAGCTTAACAAGTTACTGAATGCCTATTTTCAGTACCAGGTGTGTCAGATGCTGGGAATTTTCAAACTGAAAGAAAGTGAAAATTTTAGTCACTCAGTCATGTCTGACTCTTTGCAACCCCATGGACTGTAGCCTGCCAGCCAGGCTCCTCTGTCCATGGAATTCTCCAAGCAAGAATACTGTAGTGGGTAGCTCTTTCCTTCTCCAGGGGATCTTCCCAACCTAGGGATTGAACCCAGGTCTGCCACATTGCGGTCAGGTTCTTTAACTATCCGAGCAGTGAATTAAAGAAAAAAAAAAGGTCAGCAGTACAGAATTTACAGTCTAGATGGTAGGCATGTATTTATGAAACAGTTATGCAAATAAGTGCATGATTGCAAACCATGTAATAGGAACACAGTAGAAAAAGGTGATGTAGTTTAAAGGATTACAGGTGAGAGACACAGTCAGTAAGGGTTCTCTGTGGAAGGGAAATTGGAGCTAAGAAAAATAATTAGCTCTGAAAAATAATTAGACATTAACTGGATAAAATACAGGTAAATGTTTGTTCCATTTTTTTTTTCAGTCTGGAGCAGACTTAGTTATTGGAATGTTTAAAAGAGGACCTATTGTTTGTCACCCAGAGAGTAGGTAAAAGCATGTTGTGAGATGAGATTAGGCAGATAAGCAGAGACCAGAGTAGATCTTATAGGGATTTTAAGAATATTGGTCTTTAGCGTAAGAGCAATATGATATTCTTTAAGATTTGTTTTGTGAAATGAGTTGCTGTATGGAGAATGGATTATAATGTGGCAAAAAGATTCAAACATTGGACGAGTTGGAAGACTGAAAGTCTATATCACGTAGTACACTAAATAAGCTGCTATGACAGAAAGACCACAATAATGCAGTGACTTAAGGAAGACAGTTTATTTCTGCCTTCCACATAGAAGGCATAGAGTTAAGTGCTGCTGGGCTGCCTCTCCTCCACGAGGTCTTTCAGAGAACCAGATCTTCTCAGTCTTGTAGTTTGCCATCCTGTGCTCTGGGGCTGTTCTCATTTGCAGTCACGGAGGGGTCATCTCTATGCTGTCATTTCAACCTATGGATAGGAGGAGAAATGAAAGATGTGTTGTTACCCATTTATGCTAGTGTAGAATTTGTGCATATCCCTTCTGCTTATCTCAGTTCGTGGAAACTTACTTACATCATCACACTGGGAAGATGGAAAATGTCTATGGCTCTGTCCTTATGTATTTTGAATGCTTAGAGGTCTCTGGTGCTAAAGATGTTAGGAATGGACGGTGAGGGGTTGATTATTAATCTGCATGTGTGAGAGATTGAGCACCTTCCCTTAAACAGAAGAAACATATCATTTATTGCCACTATAAAAAGGAAGGAGCAATTACAGGTTTGGCAGAAAAAAGCTTAATAGAATAATACTAATAAAATTCATACTTTGGCTTTTGTCACATAGCAGTAGCTGAATAAAGAATAACTATTGATGGTGATGATAATAATAACAGTATTCTTAATAATATAGTAATTACCCTTGTAGTAAAGTGATGTCATATCAAATTACTGGTTCTAGAAATTGAAACCTTTTACAATTTGTGAATCTTAAGAAGATTAAAAATATTTCCCACATTATCTACATTTTCCTACATTATCTACATTTTCAGTTTTGTAATGCTCACTGTTCTTGCATCTCCTTTTCCTTTTCCAGCTAGCAGAAGATTATGGTCCTGTGTTCACTTTGTATTTTGGCATGAAGCCCACTGTGGTGTTGCATGGATATGAAGCAGTGAAGCAAATCCTGATTGATCAGAGTGAGGAATTTTCTGGCAGAGGCAGTTTACCAGTGGCAGACAACATCAACAAGGGATTAGGTATGCTTTTATTTGAGGACTGTGTGGGAATTGTAGGTTGGAAAGATTCAAATAAGCTAAGGAATCGAGAAATTATAGGTAATACAGAAGTTTATGAAAGCATCATAAATGAACAGTTTTCTATGGATCATTAATCCATATTTAAAATTATGAAGATGACACAGTCTGAATGAAACATTAAGTGCAGTGAAAGCAAATCTTCTAGTCACTAATGTTCTATTAAAAAATTATGGCCAGGTAAGATAATGAGAAAGAGACAGAGAGAAAAAGAAGGGAGGAAAATGACAATAAATTATCCTATTTACTGAATATTTTGCTTTCTGGCCTGAATCATGGTTGCTAAGAGACTAATTTTGGAAGCTTGCATAATATATACACGGAACCAACAAAGGTTTGGAATATGTAAATTGCATTCAATTTTCTATTCTTAGAAAAAAAAGCACAATAATTTTTTTAATCCAATAGAATATAATACAAAGCATAAAGCACAAATGTGCTCTGAAAGGAGGGTCTCACAGCCGTGAGGCTGTGAGAAGGGGTGGCAGGCACCCGCAGGCTAGAACACGGGGAAGACATCCATATTTCATGGACGAGATTAGCAAATAGAAGGAAAATATCAAAATGGGAAGAGCTATGGCCATGTCCCTTACTTGAGGAATAGATTTTCATGAGCTTCCTTTCAATACACAAGTGCTGTTTATCCCTGTCCTAAGAACTGACTCTTTTGTTGTTTTGCCTACAGTTCATTTTCAGTGCACAAATCAATCCTGAAAACTTAACCTATAACTTGGACCCTGTGGATTGTTAACTGTGTTATCAAACAGCAAGTATTTTGCCTCTGTGATTTTCAGCATTCTCATAAGTAAAATGGAGACATAACACTTGGTTCTTAGGGGTGTTCTGAATTTTGCAGGAGCTAATGGATAAAGAAGAGTGTACATAATATGTAAAACCAAGAGTCTTAACAGTAAGATATAAGCTGGTTTAAGAGAGGAGGAGCAGGTGATGAAGGGCCCGATAGGAATTCCTGAGGCTGTCACTACTATATTTAATCCCTGCTTAGGTGTCCTTGTCATTTCCTGGTTTAAAGACCCTCAGCTAGAATTCATGGCAGTGGATTATTCTTCTCTGTTTTTGGTTTTCGTTCTGATAGGAATTGTTTTCAGCAATGGAGAAACATGGAAGCAAACTCGACGTTTCTCCCTCATGGTTTTGAGGAATATGGGGATGGGGAAGAGGACTATTGAGCACAGAATTCAAGAGGAAGCCTTATGTTTGGTGGAAGCATTAAAAAAAACCAATGGTGGGTATTTCTTTATGTAATTAAGAGTAACTGCTTGGGCAGGCTAAATGATATTACATGTAGACTACAGAGTGATAATGGCTCAAATACAACAGAAGTTTACTTTCTGTTCACATGACAGTAGTAGGAGGTGAAGTGGTTGGCATAATGGCTGGTTTCCAGGGCCTTTGATCTCTTCAGCACATGGTTGCCTTCCAGTGGCTCCCAGAGTTCAGCTCTTTGAATGGTAGTGGGGGTGAAGGAAAGAATAAAGAAAAGTGCAATACTGTTTTTAACAGGTGAGGTATGGCAGGCACACAAAAATTCTTTCATATTCCATGGGCTGTAACTCAGTCACAAGAGTTGGGAAATGTGGTTATCTGTAAGAGGAGCTGGGACATGTGCTTTTATGTGTGCACAGGAAGAAGAAGCAAGTGTGAATTTTGGCAATCTGCTAGTAACTTGGTGAAAATTGTTTAAAAGATTAAGTTCTCAGGTAGCTTCTTGAGAAGTATTGCAAATTTTTTGCAACACATGTATGTTATGTCATTATGCAGTATACCTTAAACTTGTTCATTCTTGTCTATCTGTGATATCTTAATGAAACTGAAACAAAATTAATGGTTCAGGTATAGATTTTGCACCAAGTCCTTCTCTGTGCATAAGGCTGTATTATAGCTCCCCATGGGAGTGAACGGAGGGAGCTGCAGCAGCACACATCTGCTCAGTGTACACCTGTGTGGATGCCCATGCAGGACCGAAGAGGGGATAGGAGAGAAAGGGGTGAGTAGGAGACTTGACAGGGAAGGAGCAAGATCAGAATCATAAGACATATGTGGTTTTTAACTTCAATATTTCATTTTTAAAGAACATTATTAACTTACTAATGCTATATTCTAAGTTGTGACTCGGTATTGGGGTTTTTTACCACTGATATATAGTAATCCAGATAGATTTCTCCCCCTAATTTTTTGCTGCTACTGATATAAATAATGCAATAATTATAGATATATGCATGATTCTGGTTTCTTCTTTTGAGTGTTTCTCAAGTAGAGTGTCAATGAACATCATGTGGACATTTGGTACATATTATCTGGGAATGGGTGGGAGATTTGGCAGAAGCAGTGATAAGAACACAAGGTTCATCTGAATAGATGTTCTCTATCCTTATGTTAAAATTTAACATATTAAATAAATATGTTTGCATGTTATTTTATCAAGAACATTATTAATAGTATAGTAGTCTATTATTTTGCAAGTACCATAGTTTATTTTTTTCCTATTTGGAACCAGTCTGTTGTTCCATGTCCAGTTCTAACTGTTGCTTCCTGACCTGCATACAGGTTTCTCAAGAGGCAGGTCAGGTGGTCTGGGATTCCCATCTCTTTCAGAATGTTCCACAGTTTATTGTGATCCACACGCTGGGAAAGGTTGGGGGCGGGAGGAGAAGGGGACGACGGAGAAGGAGATGGCTGGATGGCATCACCGACTCTGTGGACATGAGTTTGAGTGTACTCCGGGAGTTGGTGATAGACAGGGAGGCCTGGCGTGCTGTGATTCATGGGGTCGCGGAGAGTCGGACACGACTGAGTGACTAAACTGAACTGAACTGATAGTTTATTTAACCAAACTTTATTTATTTGTCCAGATAGACTTTTTTCAATACTTTGTTGCTAATACTATAAAAAACCTATTAATCATTGAATATTTCTGATTACTTTCTAGAATAAAATTTCTGAAATGGAATTAGTAAATCAATGAATACTGAAATTTGATACACATACTTGTAAGTGGTTTTGTCCACCTGATTTGTATTTCAAGGAGAAATTATTGTTAGCTGATTCAGTTTTCTCATAATTAATATGGCCTTCTCTCAACTTCCTCACTGATAACCACCCAGACTCTGCTTGATTCCACCTAACTATGGAGACCTCATACCTGTGAGGTAGCCCAGTTTGACTGCAGAGTTCCAAAGAATACCAAGAAGAGATAAGAAAGTGTTCCTTAGTGAGTAATGCAAAGAAATAGGGGAAAAAATAGAGTGGGAAAGACTAGAGATCTCTTCAAGAAAGTTAGAGATACCAACGGAACATTTCATGCAAAGATGAGCATAATAAAACAGAAATGGTATAGACCTAACAGAAGCAGAAGATATTAAGAAGAGGTGGCAACAATACACAGAACTACACAAAAAAGATCTTCATGACCCAGATAATCACAATGGTGTTATCACTCACCTAGAGCCAGACATCCTGGGATGCAAAGTCAAGTGGGCCTTAGGAAGAATCACTATGAACAAAGCTAGTGGAGGTGAAAGTGCTGCACTCAATATGCCAGTATATTTGGAAAACTCAGCAGTGGCCTCAGGACTGGAAAAGGTCAATTTTCATTCCCATCCCAAAGAAAGGCAATGCCGCACAATTGCACTCATCCATCTCACACTCTAGCTTTGTTTGTAGTGATGCTTCCTAAGGCCCACTTGACTTCACATTCCAGGATGTCTAGCTCTAGGTAAGTGTGTACGAACAAAGCTAGTAGAGGTGATGGAATTCTAGTTGAGCTACTTCAAATCCTGAAACATGATGCTGTGAAAGTGCTGCACTCAACATGTCAGCAAATTTGGAAAACTCAGCAGTGGCCACAGGACTGGAAAAGTTTTAATTTCCAATCCCAAAGCAAGGTAATGCCAAAGAGTGCTCAAACTACCACACAATTGCAATCTTCTCACACATTAGTAAAGCAATGACCAAAATTCTCTAAGACAGGCCTCAGCAATATGTGAACCATGAACTTCCAGATGTTCAAGCTGGTTTTAGAAAAGGCAGAGGAACCAGAGATCAAATTGCCAACATTTGCGGGATCATGGAAAAAGCAAGAGAGTTCCAGAAAAACATCTATTTCTGCTTTATTGACTATGCCAAAGCCTTTGACTGTGCGGATCACAAGAAACTGTGAAAAATTCTGAAAAAGATGGGAATCCCAGACCACCTGACCTGCCTCTTGAGAAACCTGTATGCAGGTCAGGAAGCAACAGTCAGAACTGGACATGAAACAACAGACTGGTTCCAAATAGGAAAAGGAGTACGTCAAGGCTGTATATTGTCACCCTGCTTATTTAACTTCTATGCAGAGTACATCATGAGGAACGCTGGGCTGGAAGAAGCACAAGCTGGAATCAAGATTGCTGGGAGAAATATCAATAACCTCAGATATGCAGATGACACCACCCTTATGGCAGAAAGTGAAGAAGAACTAAAGAGCTTCTTGATGAAAGTGAAAGAGGAGAGTGAAAAAGTTGGCTTAAAGCTCAACATTCAGAAAACTAAGATCATGGCATCTGGTCCCATCACTTCATGGCATATAGATAGGGAAATAGTGGAAACAGTGGCAGGCTTTATTTTCTGAGGCTCCAAAATCACTGCAGATGGTGATTGCAGCCATGAAATAAAAAGACGCTTACTCCTTGGAAGGAAAGTTATGAGCAACCTAGACAGCATATTAAAAAGCAGAGACATTACTTTGCCAACTAAGGTCTGTCTAGTCAAGGCTATGGTTTTTCCAGTGGTCATGTATGGATGTGAGAGTTGGAATATGAAGAAAGCTGAGCGCCAAAGAATTGATGCTTTTGAACTGTGGTGCTGGAGAAGACTCTTGAGAGTCCCTTGGACTGCAAGGAGATCCAACCAGTTCATCCTAAAGGAGATCAGTCCTGGGTGTTCATTGGTAGGACTGATGTTGAAGCTGAAACTCTAATACTTTGGCCACCTCATGTGAAGAGCTGACTCATTTGAGAAGACCCTGATGCTGGGAAAGATTGAAGGCAGGAGGAGAAGGGGACGACAGAGGATGAGATGGTAGGATGGCATCACCGACTCAATGGACATGGATTTGGTTAGACTCTGGGAGTTGGTGATGGACATTGAGGCCTGGTGTGCTGCGGTTCATGGGATTGCAGAGTCGGGCATGACTGAGCGACTGAACTGAACTGAACACATGCTAGCAAAGTAATGCTCAAAATTCTCCAAGCCAGGCTTCAACAGCCTGTGAACTGTGAATTTCCAGATGTTCAGTCTGGATTTAGAAAAGGGAGAGGAAATTGCCAGAGATCAAATTGCCAAAATCCGTTGGATCATCAAAAAACTGAGAGAGTTCCAGAAAAATATCTACTTCTGCTTTATTGACTATGCCAAAGACTTTGACTGTGTGCATCACAACAAACTCTGGGAAATTTTGAAATAGATGGGAATACAAGACCACCTGACCTGCCTCCTGAGAAATCAGGAGGCAGGTCAGGAAGCAACAGTTAGAATGGGACATGGAACAACAGTCTGGTTCCAAATGGGAAAAGGAGTACATTGAGACTGTGTATTGTCACCCTGCTTATTTAACTTACTTGCAGAGTACATCATACGAAATGCTGGGCTGGATGAAGCCCAAGCTGGAGTCAAGATTTCCAGGAAAATGTCAATAACCTCAAATATACAGATGCTGCTGCTGATAAGTCACTTCAGTCGTGTCTGACTCTGTGTGATGCCCTAGACGGCAGCCCACTAGGCTCCCCTGTCCCTGGGATTCTCCAGGCAAGAGCACTGGAGTAGGCTGCCATTTCCTTCGCCAATGCATGAAAGAGAAAAGTGAAAGTGAATTCACTTAGTTGTGTCCAACTCTTCGTGACCCCATGGACCGTAGCCCACCAGGCTCCTCCATCCATGGGATTCTCCAGGCAAGAATACTGGGTTGGGTTGCCATTTCCTTCTCCACAAATACACAGATGACACCACCCTTATACCAGAAAGTGAAGAAGAACTAAAGAGCCTCTTGATGAAAGTGAAAGAGGAGAGTGAAAAAGGCAGGATGGACCTCCCATTGAAAATTTAGTTTAGCTGTTGAGATTGATAGTGATACACACATCTCAATAGGATATGAAAAGGTCTGTTACACACATAATGAGGCTTTCTGTGGAGGGCAGGTGGCTAGAAATCAGATCCAAAAATGGCTTGAGAGAGCAGAGGAAGGATGCAGGCTTGAGATTTTTATGGTCTCTAGGGAAGGAAAGTTATGACCAACCTTGATAGTATATTTAAAAGCAGAGACATTACTTTGCCAACCAAGGTCCGTCTAGTCAAGGCAATGGTTTTTCCCGTGGTCATGTATGGATGTGAGAGTTGGACTGTGAAGAAGGCTGATCGCCGAAGAATCGATGCTTTTGAACTGTGGTGTTGGAGAAGACTCTTGAGAGTCCCTTATACTGCAAGGAGATCCAACCAGTCCATTCTAGAGGAGATCAATCCTGGATGTTCATTGGAGGGACTGATGCTAAAGCTGAAACTGCAATACTTTGGCCACCTCATGCGACGAGTTGACTCACTGGAAAAGACTCTGATGCTGGGAAAGGTTGGGGGCGGGAGGAGAAGGGGACGACGGAGAATGAGATGGCTGGATGGCATCACCGACTCGATGGACATGAGTTTGAGTGAACTCCGGGAGTTGGTGATGGACAGGGAGGCCTGGCGTGCTGTGATTCATGGGGTCGCGGAGAGTCGGACACGACTGAGCGACTGAACTGAACTGAACTGAACTGAGGGATGGATTGGGGATGAAGGTTCTTGGTGAAAAACCAGAACTTATATGCTTTAAATTTTGTTCCTGTTGCAAGGAAGTATCACTTGAGCTTTCTTTAAAGTCACCTAGTCCAGCTTTCTTCCATGACTTCAGGTCCTATTTAGATCACCTGGTATCTTACTCTTGAATTTAACCCATTTATAGTTATTAGGTTCAGAGAAGCAATGGCAAGCCACTCCAGTACTCTTGCCTAGAAAATCCCATGGATGGAGGAGCCTGGTAGGCTGCAGTCCGTGGGATCGCTAAGGGTCAGACACGACTGAGTGACTTCACTTTCACTTTTCACTTTCACACATTGGAGAAGGAAATGGCAACCCACTCCAGTGTTCTTGCCTGGAGAATCCCAGGGACGGGGGAGCCTGGTGGGCTTCCATCTAAGGGGTCACACAGAGTCGGACAAGACTGAAGTGACTCAGCAGCAGCAGCAGCAGCAGCAGCAGCAGTCCAGATGTCAGTAGAAGAAGAAAAGACGAGGCTTACAAATTGTCATCAAACAGGAATAAAGCTAGTCATATTCTTTATTTTGGTTGGGAAGACTGTTTTTAATACTATAACATATTTTTTAAATATCTTAATGTAACTCCAATTTCTGTCACTGTTCTTTTCTTCTACAGAAAAAGCACACTAAAATTTTTTTCTTTTTTAAAAAAATTATTTGTTTTTAATTGAAGGGTAATTGCTTCACAATATTGTGTTGGTTTCTGCCATACATCAACATGAATCAGTCATAGGTATACATATGTCCCCTCCCTCTTGAACCTCCCTTCTACCTCCCATGCCTTTCTACTCCTCTAGGTTGTCACCCTGGCTTGAGGTCCCTGATTCATACAGCAAATTCCCTTTGGTATCTATTTTACATATGTTAGTGTATATGTTTCCATGCTACTCTCTCCATTCATCCCACTTTCTCCTCCCTTCCACACACCTGTGTCCATAAGTCTGTTCTCTATGTCTGCATCTCCATTTCTATCCTACAAATAGTTTCATCAGTACTGTCTTTCTAGATACCATATATATGAGTTAATATACAATAGCTGCTTTTCTCTTTCTGACTTATTTCACTCTGTGTAACAGGCTCTAGGTTTGTCCACCTCATTAGAACTGACTCAAATGCATTCCTTTTAATGTCTGAGTAATATTCATTGTATATATGTACCACAGCTTCTTTATCCATTCATCTGTTGATGGACATCTAGGTTGCTTTCATATCCCAGCTATTGCAAATATTGCTTCAGTGAACATTGGAGTACATGTGTCTTTTTCAATTTTGGTTTCCCCAGGGTCATGCCTAGTAGTGGGATTGATGGGTCATATGGAATTTTTATTCCTAGTTTTTAAAGGAATCTCCATACTGTCTTCCATAGAGTCTTTGCTGCTGCTGCTGCTGCTAAGTCACTTCAGTCGTGTCCAACTCTGTGTGACCCCATAGACGGAAGCCCACCAGGCTCCCCTGTCCCTGGGATTCTCCAGGCAAGAACACTGGAGTGGGTTGCCATTTCCTTCTCCAATGTGTGAAAGTGGAAAGTGAAAAGTGAAAGTGAAGTCGCACGTGTCCGACCCTTAGTGACCCCACGGACTGCAGCCTACCAGGCTCCTCCATCCATGGGATTTTCTAGGCAATAGTACTGGAGTGGCTTGCCATTGCCTTCTCCGCCATAGAGTCTTTATCAGTTTACGTTCCTACCAACTGTGTAGGAGTGTTCGCTTTTCTCCACATCCTGTCCAGTATTTATTGTTTGTGGATTTTTTGATGATGACCATTCTGACCAGTCCAATTTTTTCAACTGCATTTTTGAAATATTATTTCAATTCTCCCTAGTCTCTTGATTTTCTTATGATATTGCTGTTTCCTGTAGGTGTGATGAAGAAGTATCGACAGTGAGGGCTAAATCTGGCAACATTAAAGACATTTTACAATAACCTTTTTCTTGTGAATTACTTTGTGGCTGTTATTTGGAGAATGACATAAATAGGAGAACACTTGGAGGGAAAATAAATAAATCACACAGGATTAGATAATTTTGCTTGGGAAAACACAATAAATTTTATTCTAGGCATGTTGAATAGTGATGATTGTATATCTAGGTTGTTCTTATAATTAAAAAAAAATCTTGGAAGTCAACCCTTCTTACTTACTTTAAACAGTAAATGTAAGATTTATACTAGAATATTTTCTAACACTTATATTGACTTTTTAGGATTGCCTTGTGATCCTACTTTGCTTCTGAGCTGTGCTCCCTGCAATGTGATCTGCTCCATTATTTTCCGGAATCGTTTTGAGTACAGTGATGAGAAATTACTAACCTTGATAAAATATTTTAATGAAAATGCAGTGATTGCAAGCACCCCCTGGATAGAGGTAAGGTCAAGATTCTCTTTAATTGGGAAACAATTTTCTAGCTAATTGATTGCTCATCCTTCCACATCCCTTTTTGTTCTATCAAAATGGATAATGTTAATCAAACTATCACCTATAACTGATTACTGAGTTATCAATTCAATTTGGCTAATGAATTGAGTTGTAAAATGTGAAATATAGTAATATAAAGAAAAATATAATATTGTCGTGTATCAATTATAGCAAAATCTTTTTTTCAGAAATCTTTTTAACCCCCTGATTTATATATCTATAGATAAAGAGAGTGGTATATAAAATATGATTTTTATGATAGTACATGTGAGGAAAAGTTAATAACATATGTGGTACATCTTTTGTAACTAAAATTCTATGTGGAATGTAAGGTTATGATGTTTTCCATTTGGGAAGGACCATAGAGGACAAATACTCTATTCCTCATTTTTTGGAACATGAAAATTCACCCGGAGATATTAAACATATTTTCCAAAGTAGCCTAACCAAGAAAAAGAATGAACTACACTTAGAAGCTAGATTTCTCAATTCTCTAGCTAGTTTGATACAAGCTACCAGCCTTAATAAATTTCTTCAGTGTCTAGCAAAGGTATTAGGTCATGAAGGTACTATATAAAAAGGAGCCAATAACCTTTAGTATCAGAAATAGCCAGGTGAATAAGGGCAGCGTGTATATATCTCAGGGCTTTCTGGGTGGTACTAGTAGTAAAAAAGGCATCTGCCAATGTAGGAGGTGTAAGAGACACAGGTTCCATTCCCTGAGTGAGGAAGATCTCCTGGAAGAGGGCATGGAAACCCACTCCAGTATTCTTGCCTGGGAAATCACATGGACAGAGGAGCCTGGTGGGCTACAGTCCATAGGGTCACAAAAAGTTGAACATGACTGAAGAGATTTAACACGTATATCTCTCAGGGTTTAAAATGCCTAAATAAAAATAAGCTACATAATTTAGGCATTAACTTAATATTTCTGGTGAGTTTCTGTTCAGTTCAGTCACTCAGTCATGTCCAACTCTTTGCGACCCCATGAATCACAGCACGCCAGGCCTCCCTGTCCATCACCAACTCCCGGAGTACACTCAACCTCACGTCCATCGAGTTGGTGATGCCATCCAGCCATCTCATTCTCTGTCATCCCTGTCTCCTCTCACCCCCAATCCCTCCTAGCATCAGAGTCTTTTCCAGTGAGTCAACTCGTCGCATGAGGTGGCCAAAGTATTGGAGTTTCAGCTTTAGCATCAGTCCTTCCAATGAACACCCAGGATTGATCTCCTTTAGAATGGACTGGTTGGATCTCCTTGCAGTACAAGGGACTCTCAAGAGTCTTCTCCAGCACCATAGTTCAAAAGCATCAGTTCTTTGGTGCTCAGCTTTCTTCACAGTCCAACTCTCACATCCATACATGACCACGGGAAAAACCATAGCCTTGACTAGACGGACCTTTGTTGGCAAAGTAATGTCTCTGCTTTTTAATATGCTATCTAGGTTGGTCATAACTTTCCTTCCAAGAAGTAAGCGTCTTTTAATTTCCTGGCTGCAATCAGCATCTGCAGTGATTTTGGAGCCCCAAAAATAAAATAAAGTCTGACACTGTTTCCACTGTTTCCCCATCTATTTCCCATGAAGTGATGGGACCAGATGCCATGATCTTCGTTTTCTGAATGTTGAGCTTCAAGCCAACCTTTTCACTCTCCTCTTTCACTTTCATCAAGAGGCCTTTGAGTTCCTCTTCACTTTCTGCCATAAGGGTAGTGTCATCTGCATATCTGAGGTTATTGATATTTTCCCCAGCAATCTTGATTCCAGCTTGTGCTTCTTCCAGTCCAGCGTTCCTCATGATGTACTCTGCATAGAAGTTAGATAAACAGGGTGACAATATACAACCTTGACATACTCCTTTTCCTATTTGGAACCAGTCTGTTGTTCCATGTCCAGTTCTAACTGTTGCTTCCTGACCTGCATACAGGTTTCTCAAGAGGCAGGTCAGGTGGTCTGGGATTCCCATCTCTTTCAGAATGTTCCACAGTTTATTGTGATCCACACAGTCAAGGGCTTTGGCATAGTCAATGAAGCAGAAATAGATGTTTTTCTGGAACTCTCTTGCTTTCTCCATGATCCAGCGGATGTTGGCAATTTGATCTCTGGTGCCTCTGCCTTTTCCAAAACCAGCTTGTACATCTGGGAGTTCACGGTTCACATATTGTTGAAGCCTGGCTTGGAGAATTTTGAGCATGACTTTACTAGCGTGTGAGATGATTGCAATTGTGCGGTAGTTTGAGCATTCTTTGGCATTGCCTTTCTTTGGGATTGGAATGAAGACTGACCTTTTCCAGTCCTGTGGCCACTGCTGAGTTTTCCAAATTTGCTGGCATACTGAGTGCAGCACTTTCACAGCATCATCTTTCAGGATTTGAAATAGCTCAATTGGAATTCCATCACCTCCACTATCTGTGTTCATAGTGATGCTCTCTAAGGCCCACTTGACTTCACATTCCAAGATGTCTGGTTCCAGGTGAGTGATCACGCCATCGTGATTGTCTTCATCGTGAAGATCTTTTTGTACAGTTCTTCTGTGTATTCTTGCCACCTCTTAATATCTTCTGCTTCTGTTAGGTCCATACCATTTCTGTCCTTTATCCATCCCACCTTTGCATGCAATGTTCCCTTGATATCTCTAATTTTCTTGAAAAGCTCTCTTGTTTTTCCTATTCTGTTGTTTTCCTGGTGAGTTTATTCATTATTAAAAAATGGTGTGAATATTAATAGACATAAGGGAATTGTTGATCATAATATAATAATGGTATGAGAGTTTAACACACCATTTACACCAATGAAGAAATCATGCAGATCTAAATTTAATAAGGAAAAATTGGTGTTAAGCAACGCATTAAATCAGATTTATACGAACATTCCATCCAAATGCAGTCAAATACACATTCTCTTCAAGTGTACATGAAACATTCTCCAGGATAGATTGTGTTATGTCACAAAACAAATTAATTATGTCAATAAGTTCAAGACATTGAAATCATATGAAGCATCTCTTCTAACCACAACTGTGTGAAACTAGAAATCAATCACAAGAAAAAAATAACTGGAAAATATACAAACATGTGGGGATTGGATAATAGGTCAATAAAGAAATAAAAGAGGAAATGAAAATATTTTGAGATAATTGAAAATGGGAATAGAACATTTAAAAATCTTTGTGACAAACAAAAACAGTTCTAAGAGGGAGTTTTGTAGCAAACAGTCCTACCACCCGAGGAAACTAAAAAAAATCTCAAAAAAACAATCTGACCTTACACATAAAATAACTAGAAAAAGAAGAACAAACAATGCCCAAAGTTAGTAGAAGGAAGGAAATAATGAAAGTCAGAGATCAAACAAATGAAATATTAACTACAGACAATAGAAAAAAATCAATGAAACTAAAAGCTGGTTCTTGAAAAGATAAACAAAAATGATAAACCTTAGCCAGACTCATCAAGATAAAAAGAGAGACAATCCAAATAGATAAAAATCAGTAATGAAAGAGAAAAGCGTTACAACTGATATCACAACACTTCAAAGGATCATGATCACCACTATGAACAATTACATACCAGTGAACTGGATACCTAGAAAAAAAGTGTGCATTCACAGAAACACATAACATACCAAGACTAAATCAGGAAGAAACAGAAAATCTAATCAGACTGATCATCAGTAATCAAATTGAATTAATCATCAAAACAGCCCCATCATTGAAAATATAAGACCAGATAGCCTCACAGGTGAATTCTATGAAAAATTTAGAGATGTTAATACATATCTTTCTCAAACTTTTGCAAAAATATTGAAGAGAAAAGAACACTTCCTCAAAAATTCTCAATAAAATATTTGCAAACAGAATTGACCGATACATTAAAAGGGTCATAAACCAAACGATTGTGAAGTGAAAGTCATTGAGTTGCATTTGACTCTTTGCAATCCCCATGGACTATACAGTCCATGGAATTTCCCAGGCTAGAATACCAGAGTGGGTAGCCATTCCCTTCTCCAGAGGATCTTCCCAACCCAGGGATCAAACCCAGGTCTCCTGCATTGCAGGTGGGTTCTTTACCATCTGAGCTATCAGGAAAGCCCAAACCATGATTAACTTAAATTTATCCCAACGATGCAAGAGTGGTTCCATATCTGCAAATCATTCAATCTGATACATTAAATTAACAAAATGAAGAAAAATTTTATGATCGCAAACTATGTTAAAAAAGACTTTAAAAAAAGTCAACATCCATTTATGGCAAAAGCTCTTCATGAGTGAGTATTGAAGGAATACACCTCAAAATGTAATAAAGGCCATAATGACAAGCCCATAGCTAACATCATACTCAACAGTGAAAATCTGAAAACATTTTTTAAGATTAACAAAAAGACAAGAACGTCAGTGGAACAAAATGGTTACCTACTAAATGGGAAAAGAGATTTCCAAACAATATACCTGACAAGGGATTAATTTAAAAAATTCATATGGAGCACATGCAATTCAAAATCAAAAACAAAAGAGCAAACTCAAAATAAATTAAAGTGTCTAGAGGACTTGAATAAACATTTTTCCAAAGAGGATAGATATATAGATGTCCAATAAGCATATGAAAATATACTCAACATCACAAGTCATCAGGGAAATGCAGATCAAAACCACAATGAGATATCGCCTCATACCAGTCAGAATAGCTTTTGTCAAAAAGAAATAACAAGTTTGGGGAGAATGTGGAGAAAAGGGAACCCTCATAAACTGTTGGTGGGAATGTAAATTGGTGCAGGCACTATGGGAAAACAATATGCAAGCTCGTCAAAAAATTAAAAATAGAACTAATGACAATTCAGCAATTCCAGTCCTGGGTATTTATCCAAAAGAAATAAAAACACTGTCTACGGCCATACCATCCTGAATGCGCCTGATCTCGTCTGATCTCGGAAGCTAAGTAGGGTCGGGCCTGGTTAGTACTTGGATGGGAGAAATAAAAATACTAATTTGAAAATGTGTATGTACCCCTATGTTCACTGTACCTTTGTTTACAATAGTCAAGATATAGAAACAACCTTACTATCTATCAAAGAAAGAGTGGATAAGGAAAATATGGTTTGTATATATACAATGGAAATTTATTCAGCCATATAACAGATTGAATAATGCTGTTTATGACAGTATGGATGGGCCTAGAAGATATTATGCTAAAGGGAAAATGTAAGGCAAAGAAAGACAAATACCATATGATTTACTTCATGTTTGGAATTTAAAAATGAAAACAAACAAAACAAAACAGAGACTCATAGACCCAGAGAATAAACTAGTTGTCACTTGAGGGGAGGGAATGTGGGCATGAATGAAATAGATTAAGAAGCTGAACCTCTGGTTATAAAATAAAGTCACAGGGATATAATATACAGCACAAGGAATAGTCAATAACATTTCAATAGCTGTATGATGACAGAGGGCTCCTAAACTAACCATGGTGAAAACTTTGTAATGTATATAAATGTCAAATCACAATTTTGTACACCTGAAACTAATAAATATTGCACATCAACTATACTTTCATAGAAACTATAACACAAAGGGTTTGATCCCTGCACACTTTTTAGGTGACTTTCTGTAGACACGTGTGTAGGGTAAACTGGAGTGAACACTGGGTTCTACCTCTATCACTAGTTTTGCATCTTAAACTGGTTGACTAACCTTTCTGAATCTCAGTATCCACATTTGGAAAGATGGTAGTATGATCCTGAATTTCTTTAGAGAGCTATGGTTAGAAATGAATTTGAATGGTTTTGAAATTTGTTGGTAACCTGTGCACGCTGTTACTCCAGCCAATTTATCAGTTCCTTCTCAATTTCAAATGTATTTTAGTGCAAGATGCATGTCTTATTCATCTTAATCTACTCATTTTATAGCAATGTGTTTAATCCATAATATGGGCTGGTAAAAGGCTGCTGAATAAATTAATGAATGATTCTTTCATCTTTCAGCTCTTCAATGCTTTCCCGTCTTTACTACGTTATTTCCCAGGAAGTCATAATACAATATTTAAAAACATGACTGAGCAAAGAAAGTTTATTTTGGAGAAAATAAAGAAACACCAAGAATCCCTGGACCTCAATAACCCTCAAGATTTTATTGATTACTTTCTGATTAAAATGGAAAAGGTAAAATGGAACCCAGATTTGCTACTTCATCTTTGTGGGTGGAGTGATGTGACACATGGAATAGCTTTGTTCTTCTCAGTGAAATTGGTTTACTAGAACAAATGTTCCTTCTTAAAGATGTGTTCACTGCTTGCACATACAAGAATGAATATTGCTTGTGCAAACCATACTGGATGTCTCGAGAGATTTATAAATTGTCACTGAAAATTATTTGGAAGTTTTTATATTTACCATGTTAAAGCTGGTTCTTTATTTGGGGATAGGTTGAATCACTAACACACAGACAAATAGGCACATTCAAGATTATTGATAGGCAGCATATTCTTTTTCATCATATAATTTCCATGAATGGATGATGTAACAAATGAGAGAAACCAGGAATTGGTGGGAATCAAGAAAGGCTTACTGTTGGAAAGATAGTAGGAAACAGCTGAGGTAGGTTTTGAGAAAACTCTGGCTTAGATTAGCAGAGATGACAAAATTGGTTCAGGGAATGATAAGTGCAGTGATGAAGTGTGTGGAATTTTTAGAGATTATCTTGATTGTAACTGAGAAACTGTCATGGGTGTAATGATTGATGATTTTGGGAATAGTGTTGCAGTTTGAGGGTAGGTGATTCTGAATACTTGAGTGAGAACCTCAGATATGATGAAATAAACAATAGATGCTTGAATTGACAGTGAGTAGCAGTGATGACTTGATAAGAGACAAGTTAGAAACTGCTGAAGAACTGATTTGCTCTAGTGAGTATCAAAAGTGAAGAATCAGAAAAGACTTGGAAGTTTAACTCTATGTTTTAACTGAAGTGATTCTAACAACTCATCTAATTTTACCTTCATCTATAACACTCTCTAATGTTTGACTTAATTTTTCAGATAAGTAAATTTTTAAAAAATTATGGTGTTATATGGAATTATTTCATGTTGTTTATAAGGCTCTTTTATTTATCAAGTAATCCTAATACATCATTGCTAGGAAAAACACAATAAACATTCTGAATTTACCATGGACAACTTGATCACCACAGTATGGGATGTGTTTAGTGCTGGAACAGAGACAACAAGCCTCACTCTGAGATATGGGCTCCTGCTCCTGCTGAAGCACCCGGAGGTCACAGGTAGGATCACAGATGATGGACAGGATAAAATTCTGGGTAGAAATTGGCAGGCAACATTGATGACTATTCCATTCTTCATCTGCCTAGATATTGTACGAGAAGAAAAATTCATCATTAGTAGATCTTCCTATAACTGGATGAATTAAATTTAAATTAAAGTAAAGCATAATGAAATATTTAATCAGCAGCAGAGGTTTCAAGGGCTGAGGTTACTGTTGTTTTCTGTGGTGGAGCATCATTGATCTGCATTATGTCAAATGTAGTAAAGAGAGTTATCCTAGGATCTGGAAAGCATTAGCCTTCCTCTCTCTCTAAAAGGGCATTGCTTTATAAAGCCTTCTAAGTCCAGATAAATATATTTTCATCAAAAGATAATTCTACACAAATGCATTGTAGTGAAAGGATTGATTCAGAAAATCACAATCATTTGTCAAAAAGATTCACTCTAAAAAAGTTATATACAAATTAAAAATTCTTTTCAATTATATCCTTTTGGGCAAACAAATTTTCCAATGTAACCATGATTAAGAAGATAAAAAATGTCTTTATCACTAGACCTAAATTCTGATTCCTATCTTGCCAGCTAAAGTTCAGGAAGAAATTGACCGTGTGGTTGGCAGAAACCGAAGCCCCTGCATGCAGGACAGGAGCCGCATGCCCTACACAGATGCTGTGGTGCACGAGATCCAGAGATACATTGACCTTGTCCCCAGCAATCTGCCCCATGCAACAACTCGGGATGTTAAGTTCAGAGAATACCTCATTCCCAAGGTAAGAGGTATTTCATCTATACTTAAGACTCTTGAAAGTGAAAGTCGCTCAGTCATGTCTGACTCTTTGAGACCCCATGGACTATACAGTCCATGGAATTCTCCAGGCCATTAAACTGGAGTGGGTAGCCTTTCCCTTCTCCAGAGGATCATCCAAACACAGGAATTGAACCCAGGTCTCACTTATTGTAGATAGATTCTTTACTGTCTGAACCACGGGGAAGCCAGTAGACAGCTAGGCACTGTATAATTCTACTGCTGTGATAGTTGATAACTGGTGTCTTAAAGTGGCTCAGCTGGTAAAGAATCTTCCTGCAATGCAGAAGACCTGGGTTCTATCCTTGGGTTGGGAAGATCTCCTGGAGGAGGCATGGCAACCCACTCCAGTATTCTAGCCTGGAAAATCCCTATGGATAGAGAAGCCTGGTGGGCTACAGTCCATGGGATCGCAAAGAGTCAGACAAGGCTGGGTGACTAAGCATGCACACAATTGTTTACAGGTACTACACAGTCATGTCATACGTTTTACCCTCTGACCACATGCTCCTTTCCGTTTTGTTTGTTAATACAATTTAATAAATACAATAGTGCTTAGGCTTCCACAGGGTTCTCAGTACACTGATAACTCTACACTCTGCCTGTTCATTAGCCCACTCTTCTGTCTACTTCCTTATTTTCCAGTGTATGTTTTACTATTATGGGCACTTAACCAGTGTCCTCTATTCTCATATGTCTCACACCATGCTGCCCCACCTGACTATCTAGCAGATAGTTAGTCTCCTCCCTAACTGTTTGTTTCACTTACTTATCCAAAATCCACTGCAACAGTCTTCTGCCTTTCTGCCTGTGCTTGAGCTAATGACTCCTTCTGAAAAAGACCATGCAGCCCAGCAGGTTGATATTATTATCACCATCCTTAAATGAATCCTCCATCTTATCCAACATTCTTGCTTGGTAACCCAACTCAACTTGCTCCAACAAGCATGACATGGGCTTTCAGCCTTGAATTCTTCCCTTCTAGTTCTTCACTGAGGACTTCTCCCCAAGTGAGTTAGTCTTCCACAAAGAAACTAAGAGCCACTGTAGGAAACTCCCTCAACTCCCGTCCACAAGGTTTACAAGTTTAGCTACATCCACACCCTTTGTTTTCTCTTTCATTTTGTTGTAGAAGGAGGGCTCTCTTTTTATCTAAAGTAAATCTTTCTGCCTGTCTCATGGATCCCTTTCCTGTCACTTTTTCAGGAATCATTTCTTCTTTTTTCTCTATCTGTATTCTCTCTCTCCTTGCTGGCTCCTTTCCATTAGCATTTAAACATACTCAATCCTTTTGCATTTTAAGAAGCATTTTCCCAAATCCTAATCCGTTCTGTTCAATAAAAGTGGTGAGAGTGGTTATCCTTATTTTATTTCTGATATTAGAGGAAAAGCTTTCCCCTTTTCACTGTTGAATATGATCTTGGCTGTGGAGTTGTTATATACAGCCGGTGTTAGGTTGAGGTATGTTCCTTCCATACCCGCTTTGTTCAGAGTTTGTTTGTTTTTTTATCATGAATTAATGTTGACTTTCATAGATGCTTTTTCTGACCCTCTTGAGATGGTCATATGATTTTTATCCCTCATTTTGTTAATGAGTTGTATCACAATGATTGATCTACACATATTGAACCATCCTTGCATCATTGAAATGAATCCAGCTTATTCATAGTCTATGGCCCTTTTACTGTATTTTTCAATTTAGTTTGCTAATATTTTGTTGAGGATTTTGCGTCTATGTTTATCAAGCCTATTGGCCTTTCAGTTCAGTTCAGTTCAGTTCAGTCGCTCAGTCCTGTCCGATTCTCCGCGACCCCATGAATCACAGCACGCCAGGCCTCCCTGTCCATCACCAACTCCCGGAGTTCACTCAAACTCATGTCCACAGAGTCGGTGATGCCATCCAGCCATCTCATTCTCTGTCGTCCCCTTCTCCTCCCGCCCCCAACCTTTCCCAGCATCAGAGTCTTTTCCAGTGAGTCAACTCGTCGCATGAGGTGACCAAAGTATTGCAGTTTCAGCTTTAGCATGAGTCCTTCCAATGAACACCCAGGATTGATCTCCTTTAGAATGGACTGGTTGGATCTCCTTGCAGTACAAGGGACTCTCAAGAGTCTTCTTTTTCATTTTTTTGTAATGTTCTTCTCTGGTTGTGATAGCAGAGTAATGTTGACCTTACAAAATAAATTTGGAAGTGTTCCTTCCTCTTGTATTTTTTGGAAGAGTTTGAGAAGAGTTGGTATTCATTTATCTTTAAAAGTTGTATTTGGTAAAATTCATTACCCAAACTATCTCTGTGCTGTGCTTAGTTGCTCAGTCATGTCTGACTCTGCGTGACCCCATGGGCTGTATCTAACTGGGCTTCTCTGTCCATGGGGATTCTCCAGGCGTGAATATTGGAGTGCTTTGCCATGCTCTCCTCCAGGGGATCTCCCCAACCCAGAGATCGAACCCAGGTTTCCCCAACTGTAGGCCAATTCTTTACTGTCTGAGTCACCAGGAAAACTCAAAACCATCTTTGGGTTTTTTTGTTTGTTTGTTGGGAGTTTATGACTACAAACTCAATCTCCTTACTAGCTACTGCTGTGTTCAAATTTTGTTTGTTCATGATTCTGTCTTAATATGTTGCATGTTTTTAAGAATTAATCTATTTTTTCCAGGTTATCCAATTTGTTCATGTATTGTTGTTTATTATCATCTGTCATTATCCTCTGTATTTCTGTGGTATCAATTTTAATGTTTCCTCTTTTATTTCTGATTTTGTCTATTTGAGTTGTACCTCTTTTTTTCTTGATGAATCTAAAGGTTTGCCAACTTTGTTTCTCATTTGAAAAAATACAGGTCTTATTCAATATTTTCTATTGTCTTATTGGTCTCTCTATTTTTTCCACTCTTTATTATTTCCTTTCTACTACTTTTGAACTTTGGTTTTTATTCTTTTTTGAGTTCTTTGAGGTATCAAGTTAGGTTTTTTGTTTGAGATCTTTCTTATTTCTTGATGTAGGCACTATGAACTTAAAAAAATTATTTATTTTAACTTGATGCTAATTACTTTACAATATTGTAGTGGTTTTTGCCATATATTGACATGAATCAGCCATGGGTGTACATGTGTTCCCCATCCTTAACCCCTCTCCCACCCCATCCCTCCCCATCTCTCAGGGTCATCCCATTGCACCAGCCCTGAGCACCCTGCCTCATGCAACCAACCTGGACTGGCAATCTATTTCACATATGATAATATACATGTTTCAGTGTTATTCTTTCAAATCACCCCACCCTCGCCTTCTCTCACAGAATCCAACAGTCTGTTATTTACATCTGTGTCTTTTTGCTGTCTTGCATATAAGGTCATCATTGCTACCTTTCTAAATTGCATATATATGCATTAATATACTGTATTGGTGCTTTTCTTTTTGACTTACTTCACTCTGTAAAATAGGCTCCAGTTTCATCCACCTCATTAGAACTGATTCAAATATATTCTTTTCAATGGCTGAGTAATATTCCATCGTGTATATGTACTACAGCTTTCTTATCCATTCATCTGCCGAGGGACATCTAGGTTGCTTCCATGTCTTGGCTATTATAAAGAGTGTTGCGATGAATATTGGGGTACATCTGTCTCTTTCAATTCTGGGTTCCTCGGTGTGTATGCCTAGCAGTGGGATTGCTGGGTCATATGGCAGTTCTATTTTCAGGTTTTTAAGTACTCTCCACACTGTTCTCCATAGTGGCTGTACTAGTTTGCATTCCCACCAACAGTGTAAGAGGGTTCCCTTCTCTCCACACCCTCTCCAGCATTTATTTTGGATAGCTATTCTGACCAGCATAAGATGGTACCTCATTGTGGTTTTGATTTGCATTTCTCTGATAATAAGTGATGTTGAGCACCTTTTCATGTGTTTGTTAGTCATCTGTATGTGTTCTATGGAGAAATGTCTGTTAAGTTCTTTGGCCCATTTTTTGATTGGGTCAATTATTTTTCTGGAACTGAGCTGTAGGAGCTGCTTGTATATTTTTGAGATTAATTCTTTGCCCGTTACTTCATCTGCTATTATTTTCTCCCATTCTGAAAGCTGTCTTTTCAACTTGCTTATAGGTTCCTTTGTTGTACAAAAGCTTTTAATTAGATCCCATTTGTTTATTTTTGCTTTTATTTCCATTACTCTGGGAGGTGGGTCTTAGAGGACCCTGCTGTGATTTATGTCGGAGAGTGTTTTGCCTATGTTTTCCTCCAGGAGTTTGATAGTTTCTGGTCTTATGTTTAGATTTTTAATTTTTATTTATTTATTTTTTATTGGAGGCTAATTATTTTACAATATTATATTGGTTGGTTTTGCCATACATTGACATGAATCCGCCCTGGGTGTACATGAGTTCCCCTTCCTGAACCCCCCTCCCACATCCCTCCTCCCTTTATCCTCCCTCTGGGTCATCCCCGTGCACCAGCCCCGAGCATCCTGTATCATGCATCGACCCTGAACTGGTGATTCGTTTCACATATGACAACATACATATTTTAATGCCATTCTCCCAAATCATCCCACCCTCACCCTCTCCCACAGAGTCCCAAAGACTGTTCTATACATCTGTGTCTCTTTTGTTGTCTCGTATACAGGGTTATCATTTGTATCTTTCTAAATTCCATATATATGCGTTAGTATACTGTATTGGTGTTTTTCTTTCTGGCTTACTTCACTCTGTATAATAGGCTTCAGTTTCATCCACCTCATTAGAACTGATTCAAATGCATTCTTTTTGATGGCATAAAAAATACTCCATTGTGTATATGTACCAAAGCTTTCTTATCCATTCATCTGCAAATGGACATCTAGGTTGCTTCCATGTCCTGGCTATTATAAACAGTGCTTCAGTGAACGTTGGAGTACATGTGTCTCTTTCCATTCTGGTTTCCTCGGTGTGTATGCCCAGGAGTGCGATTGCTAGATCATATGGCAGTTCTATTTTCAGTTTTTTGAGGAATCTCCACACTGTTCTCCATAGTGGCTGTACTAGTTTGCATTCCCACCAACAGTGTAAGAAGGTTCCCTTTTCTCCACACCCTCTCCAGCATTTATTGCATGCAGACTTTTGGATAGCAGCCATTCTGATGGTGTGTAATGGTATCTCATTGTGGTTTTGATTTGCATTTCTCTGATTATGAGGGATGTTGAGCATTTTTTCATGCATTTGTTAGCCATCTTTATGTCTTCTTTGGAGAAATGTCTGTTTAGTTCTTTGGCCCATTTTTTGATTGGGTCATTTATTTTTCTGGAATTGAGTTGCAGGAGCTGCTTGTATATTTTGGAGAGTAATCCTTTATCAGTTGCTTCATTTGCTATTATTTTCTCCCATTCTGCAGGCTGTCTTTTCACCTTACTTAGAGTTTCCTTTGCTGTGCAGAAGCTTTTGATTTTAATTATGTCCCATTTGTTTATTTTTGCTTTTATTTCCGATATTCTTGGAGGTGGGTCTTGGAGGATCCTGCTGTGATTTATGTTGGAGAGTATTTTGCCTACGTTCTCCTCTAGGAGTTTTATAGTTTCTGGTCTTACATTTAGCTCTCTAATCCATTTTGAGTTTATTTTTGTGTATGGCATTAGAAAGTGTTCTAGATTCATTCTTTTACAAGTGGTTAACCAGTTTTCCCAGCACCACTTGAAAAGAGACTATGCTTTCTCCATTGTATATTTTTGCCTCCTATGTCAAAGATAAGGTGTCCATAGGTGCATGGATTCATCTCTGGACTTTCTATTTTGTTCCATTGATCTATATTTCTGTCTTTGTGCCAGTACCATACTGTCTTGATGACTGTGGCTTTGTAGTAGAGCTTGAAGTCAGGCAGGTTGATTCCTCCTGTTCCATTCATCTTTCTCAAGATTGCTTTGTCTATACGAGTTTTTTTTGTATTTTCATACAAATTGTAAAATTATTTGTTCTAGTTCTGTGAAAAATACCATTGGTAGCTTGATAGGGATTGCATTGAATCTATAGATTGCTCTGGGTAGTATACTCATTTCACTATATTGATTCTTCCGATCCATGAACATGGTATATTTCTCCATCTATCTGTGTCTTCTTTGATTTCTTTCATCAGTGTTTTATAGTTTTTTCTATATAAGTCTTTTGTTTCTTTAGGTAGCTATATTCCTAAGCATTTTATTCTTTTCATTGCAATGGTGAATGGAATTGTTTCCTTCATTTCTCTTTCTCTTTTCTCAATGTTAGTGTGTAGGAATGCAAGGGATTTCTATGTGTTGATTTTATATCCTGCAACTTTACTATATTCATTGATTAGCTCTAGCAATTTTCTGGTGGAGTCTTTGGGGTTTTCTGTGTAGAGGATCATGTCATTTGCAAACAGTGAGAGTTTTACTTCTTCTTTTCCAATCTGGATTCCTTTTATTTCTTTTTCTGCTCTGATTGCTGTGGCCAAAACTTCTAAAACTATGTTGAATAGTAGTGGTGAGAGTGGGCACCCTTGTCTTGTTCCTGACTTTAGGGGAAATGCTTTCAATTTTTCACCATTGAGGATAATGTTTGCTGTGGGTTTGTCATATATAGCTTTTATTATGTTGAGATATGTCCCTTCTATTCCCACTTTCTGGAGGGTTTTTATCATAAACGGATGTTGAATTTTGTCGAAAGCTTTCTCTGCATCTATTGAGATAATCATATGGATTTTATTTTTCATTTTGTTAATGTGGTGTATTACATTGATTGATCTGTGGATATTGAAGAATCCTTGCATCCCTGGGATAAAGCCCACTTGGTCATGATGTATGATTTTCTTAATGTGTTGTTGGATTCTGATTGCTAGAATTTTGTTAAGGATTTTTGCATCTATGTTCATCAGTGATATTGGCCTTAGTTTTCTTTTTTTGTGACATCTTTGTCTGGTTTTGGTATTAGGGTTATGGTGGCCTCATAGAATGAGTTTGGAAGTTTCCCTTCCTCTGCAATTTTCTGGAAGATTTTTAATAGAATAAGTGTTAGCTGCTCTCTAAATTTTTGGTAGATTCAGCTGTGAAGCCGTCTGGTCCTGGGCTTTTGTTTGCTGGAAGATTTCTGATTACAGTTTCAATTTCCATGCTTGTGATGGGTCTGTTAAGATTTTCCATTTCTTCCTGGTTCAGTTTTGGAAAGTTATTATTTTCAAAGACTTTGTCCATTTCTTCCAAGTTTTCCATTTTATTGGCATATAGTAGCTGATAGTAGTCTCTTACGATCCTTTGTATTTCTGTGTTGTCTGTTGTGATTTCTTCATTTTCATTTCTAATTTTGTTGATTTGATTCTTCTCCCTTTGTTTCTTGATGAATCTGGCTAATGGTTTGTCTATATTATTTATCTTTTCAAAGAACCAGCTTTTAGCTTTGGTGATATTTGCTGTGGTATCTTTTGTTTCTTTGGCTTTTATTTCTGCTCTAATTATTTATTTATTTATATCTACTAACCCTGGGTTTCTTCATTTTTTTCTTTTCTAGTTGCTTTAGGTGTAGAGTTAGGTTATTTAGTTGACTTTTTTCTTGTTTCTTGAGGTATGCCTGTATTGCTATGAACCTTTCCCTTAGCACTGTTTTTACAGTGTACCATAGCTTTTGGGTTGTAGTGTTTTCATTTTCATTCATTTCTATGCATATTTTGATTTCTTTTTTGATTAATTCTGTGATTCGTTGGTTATTCAGAAGCGTGTTGTTTAGCCTCCATATGTTGGAAGTTTTAATAGTCTTTTTTCCTGTAATTGACATCTAATCCTAATGTATTGTGGTCAGAAAAGATGCTTGGAATGATTCAATTTTTTTGAATTTACCAAGGCTAGATTTATGGCCCAGGTTTTGATCTATCCTGGAGAAGGTTCCGTGTGCACTTGAGAAAAAAAGTGGAATTCATTGTTTTGGGGTGAAATGTCCTATAGATATCAAATAGGTCTAACTAGTCCATTGTACCATTTAAAGTTTCTGTTTCCTTGCTAATATTTTGCTTAGTTGATCTATCCATAGGTGTGAGTGAGGTATTAAATTCTCCCACTATTATTGCGTTTTTGTTACTTTCCTCTTTCATACTTGTTGGCATTTGCCTTACATATTGTGGTGCTCCTATTGGGTGCATAAATATTTATAATTGTTATATCTTCTTCTTGGATTGACCCTTTGATCATTATGTAGTGTCCTTCTTTGTCTCTTTTCACAACATTTATTTCAAAGCCTTTTTAATCTGATATGAGTATTGCTACTCCTGCTTTCTTTGGGTCTCCAGTTGCATGAAGTATCTTTTTCCAGCCCTTCACTTTCAGTCTGTAAGTGTCCCTTGTTTTGAGGCAGATCTCTTATAGACAGCATATATAGGGGTCTTGTTTTTGTATCCATTCAGCCAGTCTTTCTTTTGGTTGGAGCATTCAACTCATTTATATTTAAGGTAATTATTGATAAGTATGATCCCATTGCCATTTACTTTGTTGTTTTGTTTTTGAATTTATACACTTTTCCTCTGTTTTCTGTCTAGAGAAGATCCTTTAGCATTTGTTGAAGAGTTGGTCTGGTGGTGCTGAATTCTCTGAGCTTTTGCTTGTCTGTAAAGCTTTTGATTTCTCCTTCATATTTTAATGAGATCCTTGCTGGGTACAGTAATCTGGGTTGTAGGTTTTTCTCTTTCATCACTTTAAGTATGTTCTGCCATTCTCTTCTGGCCTGAAGAGTTTCTATTGAAAGATCAGCTGTTATCTTTATGGGAATCCTCTTGTGTGTTATTTGTTGTTTTTCCCTTGCTGCTTTTAATATTTGTTCTTTGTGTTTGATCTTTGTTAATTTGATTAATATGTGTCTTGGGGTGTTTCGCCTTGGCTTTATCCTGTTTGGGACCCTCTGGGTTTCTTGGACTTGGGTGGCTATTTCCTTCCCCATTTTAGGGAAGGTTTCAACTATCATCTCCTCAAGTATTTTCTCATGGCTTTTCTTTTTGTCTTGTTCTTGTGGGACTCCTACGATTCGAATGTTGGGGCATTTGACATTGTCCCAGAGGTCTCTGAGGTTGTCCTCATTTCTTTTAAATCTTTTTTCTTTTATCCTCTCTGCTTCATTTATTTCCACCATTTTCTCTTCCACCTCACTTATCCTATCTTCTGCCTTGGTTATTCTATTGTTGTTTCCCTCCAGAGTGTTTTTGATCTCAGTTATTGCATTATTCACTATTAATTGAGTCTTTTTTATTTCTTCTACGTCCTTATTAAACATTTCTTGCATCTTCTCAATCCTTGTCTCAAGTCAATTTATCTGTAACTCCATTTTGTTTCAAGATTTTGGATCATTCTTACTATCATTATTCTGAATTCTTTTTCAGGTGGGCTCCCTATCTCCTTCTCTTTTGTTTCGTTTTGGGTATTTATCATGCTCCTTTCAGTTCAGTTCAGTCGCTCAGTCGCATCCCACTCTTTTCAACCCCATGAACTGCAGCATGCCAGGCCTCCCTGTCCATAACCAACTCCTGGAGTCCACCCAAACCCATGCCCATTGTGTTGGTGATGCCATCCCACCATCTCACCCTCTGTCATCCCCTTCTCATCCTGCCCTCAATCTTTCCCAGCATCAGGGTCTTTTGAAATGAGTCAGCTCTCCGCATCAGGTGGCCAAAGTATTGGAGTTTCAGCTTCAACATCAGTCCTTCCAATGAACACCCAGGAATAATCTCCTTTACTATGGATTGGTTGGGTCTCCTTGCAGTCCAAGGGACTCTCAAGAGTCTTCTCCAGCACCACAGTTCAAAAGCATCAATTCTTCTGTGCTCAGCTTTCTTTACAATTCAACTTTCACATCCATACATGACTACTGGAAAAACTATAGCCTTGATTAGACAGACCGTTGTTGGCAAAATAATGTCTCTGCTTTTTAATATGTTGTCTAGGTTGGTCATAACCGTCCTGCCAAGGAGCAAGCATCTTTTAATTTCATGGCTGATATCACAATCTTCAGTGATTTTGAAGCCCAGAAAAATAAATTCAGCCACTGTTTCCACTCTTTCCCCATCTATTTGCCGTGAAGTGATAGAACCAGAATCTTAGTTTTTGGAATGTTGAGCTTTAAGCCAACTTTTTCACTCTCCTCTTTCACTTTCGTCAAGAGGCTCTTTAGTTCTTCACTTTCTGCCACAAGGGTGGTGTCATCTGCATATCTGAGGTTATTGATATTTGTCCTGGCAATCTTGATTCCATCTTGTGCTTCCATCAGCCCAGCGTTTCTCATGATGTACTCTGCATGTAAGTTAAATAAGCAGGGTGACAATATACAGCCTTGACGTACTCCTTTTCCTATTTGGAACCAGTCTGTTGTTCCATGTCCATTTCTATCTGTTACTTCCTGACCTGCATACAGGTTTCTCAAGAGGCAGGTCAAGTGGTCTGGTATTCCCATCTCTTTCAGAATTTGCCACATTTTATTGTGATCCACACAGTCAAAGGCTTTGGCATAGTCAATGAAGCAGAAATAGATGTTTTTCTGGAACTCTCTTGCTTTTTTGATGATCCAGCGGATGTTGGCAATTTGATCTCTGGTTCCTCTGCCTTTTCTAAAACGAACTTGAACATCTGGACGTTCATGGTTCACGTATTGCTGAAGCCTAGCTTGGAGAAGTTTGAGCATTACTTTACTAGTGTGTGAGATGAGTGCAATAGTGAGGTAGTTTGAGCATTCTTTGGCATTACCTTTCTTTGGGACTGGAATGAAAACTGACCTTTTCCCATCCTCTGGCCACTGCTGAATTTTCCAAATTTGCTGATATATTGAGTGCAGCACTTTCACAGCATCATATTTTAGGATTTGAAATAGCTCAACTGAAATTCCATCACCTCCACTAGGTCTGTTCGTAGTGATGCTTCCTAAGGCCCACCTGACATTCGAGGATGTCCGGCTCTATGTGAGTGTGAGTGATCACACTTTTGTGATTATCTGGATCATGAAGATCTTTTTGTACAGTTTTTCTGTGTATTCGTGCCACCTCCTCTTAATATATTCTGCTTCTGTTAGGTCCATACCATATCTGTCCTTTATTGAGCCCATGTTTGCATGAAATATTCCCTTGGTATCTCTAGTTTTCTTGAAGAGATCTCCTGTCTTTCCCATTCTATTGTTTTCCTCTATATCTTTGCATTGATCGCTGAGGAAGGTTTTCTTATCTCTCCTTGCTATTCTTTGGAACTCTGCATTCAAATGGGTATATCTTTCCTTTTAGCTTCTCTTCTTTTTACAGCTATTTGTAAGGCCTCTTCAGGCAGCCATTTTGCTGTTTGGCATTTCTTTTTCTTGGGAATGTTCTTGCTCCCTGTCTCCTGTACAGGAGACTCTCAAAAATACAATAAAAAAACAAAACAATCACAAAAATTTAAAAATATATATGAGATGTGCTTTAAAAATAAGGACTTTTTTTTTTGCAAGGCAGGTTATAAAAATGAAAATTAAAGCAGGAGTAAAGGACTTAATAATAAAAAAAAGTTTTAAATTTTAATAGTAAAAATAGATCTAGGGATTTCTCTGGAGTTGTTGTGGGCAGTATGGGATCAGATAGTTCCTTGTTCCAGCTTATATTTCTCAAGGTCTATAGGCCCCTTCCAGTGTAGTTGGTGCCAACTACAGGATTTTAAGTGACTGTTGCACCTGTCACTTCCAAAGAGGTTCCTTCTGTTTATTTTGGCTTCTTCTGTTTGCAAATCTCTTCAGTGTCTAATTTCCACCCTGACACAAGGAGGCGAAGGTGGTCACTTATTTAGGGTCACTTGTTCAGTCGTGGGGTAGCTCCTCTCGGCTGAGCTTCTGTGCGTGGTTGGTTGCGCTGGGGAGGCTGGAACACGGCAAACAAATATCACTGGTGTGTGTGGGGAGTGCTAGCAGTGTCCGGGACACACTGGGTTTGCCCCAGCTCAGGTTGTGTGTGCTTTCCCAGTCTACACTTCTCAGTCTCCAGGTTGCTCTGCAGGGGAATTGTCTAAAGCAGGCCCTGGATTGCATGCACTTCCCACGTCTAAGCCACTCAGGTTCAGGTTCTCGGGTACTCCATAAAGGCACAGTCTCGATTGGGCCTGTGTTTTGTGCCCTTCCCAGGTCCGAGCAGCTCAGGTGACCCGGTGCTTGGCAAGCGCACTCTCCTCGGGTGGGGTGGTGCATCTTATCACCTCCCCGTTCCTGGCTGCTCGGTTTCCTGGGTGTGCAGTGGGAGCACTGTCTCAGGTGTGCTGGATCATGCTGCTGCTGCTGCTAAGTCGCTTCAGTTGTGTCGGACTCTGTGCGACCCCATAGACGGCAGCCCATGAGGCCTCCCCATCCCTGGGATTCTCCAGGCAAGAACACTGGAGTGGGCTGCCATTTCCTTCCCCAATACATGAAAGTGACAAGTGAAAGTGAAGACGCTCAGCCATGTCCCACTCTTAGCGACCCCATGGACTGCATCCTACCAGGCTCCTCCATCCACAGGATTTTCCAGGCAAGAGTACTGGAGTGGGTTGCCATTGCCTTCTCCAGGCTTGGTCATTAATTTATTCTTTGACATGGAGAGAATAAAATATGTTTGTGCCTCAGCCACCTCATTTATAAAATAAAAGGATTAGATAAGGCATTTTTTCAAACTCCATGATTTTCTTTTTAATCTAGTTATTGTGTTTCTCTTTATCTCAGGGTACAGTCATATTAACATCTCTGACTTCTGTCCTGCACGATGGTAAGGAGTTTCCCAACCCAGGGCAGTTTGATCCTGGTCACTTCCTGGATGAAAGTGGCAACTTTAAGAAGACTGACCACTTCATGGCTTTTTCAGCAGGCAAGCATGCTTCATTTTTGTCTGTACATCAGAGGTCAAATGAGAGGAGGAAGGACTTTGTATGGAGGCAACTCTGAGCTGGACAAATTGTCGTTTTCATGAGGCCAGAGGTATCACTTCCAAGGTGCAGATAATTTCTGCTTGGATTGGAGGCTGCACTCACTGAGTTCTGCCCTCTCACCCACCTCTGACAATCTTAACGGCTCCTCGTAGAAGTCTAGTTCCACTGAGACTTTTCTCCCCTGTCCAGAGATGCCATTCACTCAATAAATGTCTCTGAGGACCTTATATGTAGTAGACCCATGCTCACTCAGATCCAGGGTTAGAAATGTGAATAAGGGACAGCTCTCCTCTAAGAAAGAGGAATGTGAGTTAACAGGCAATGATACTCTGGAGAGACAAGTGCTATTCAAAAGGCTTCTGTGGAAACCCAGAGAGAGGAGCTCCTGAATCTTACATTTTGGGGGCAAGGTAGGGGACAGAGTAGTTGGAGCAAAAGATAAATTTTATTGCAGGAAGATATATTTCAGTATCTTTTGGCGAGGTCCTTGAAAGAAAGAGGCAGGGTACGCAAGAAGTTTCATTAAAGGCAGTTTAATGAAGAGACTCTTTTCAGAGGTGTGGACATGATTAAGTGAAGTAGCAAGGAGTGGTCAAGTACTTGGGATGAGCATCAGCAGGACAATGCTACCATCCTATGTCGGAAGGACTGGGAGAAGAAGGGTGTTGCTGGAACCCAAGCAGATCTTTAGCAAAGAGAGAATGGATGCCTCAGCAGGAGATGGGTCTACAGATTGGAGAATACAGTCACTGCTGAAACTGTGGCCTGACAGGCTGGGACTGAGGGAGGGCATACTCTGACCTTCTCAATGTCTAATCCTCTGAGTTTATTCACAGTGAAGAAGGTAACTAACTAGTGGGGTTATGCAGTCCATAGAAATCAACTTCCTAAACACACAGTAGGTGTAAAAGAAAAACAAACACAGTATGGATCTGGAAAGATGGAGAAATAGAGAGTGTTCCGCACAGTCCGAAGGAGAAGGGTAGAAAGTAAAGGGTACTCTTCCGAGCGGGGTCATGGCTCAGCCGGCGGGAGCCGTGTTTGGAGAGTCCCTGGCACTCAGAGAATCTGGCTAGCCCCGGCTGGAGCCATGTCCCGGAACCTGCGCACTGCTCTCATTTTCGGCGGCTTCATCTCCCTGATCGGCAACGCCTTCTATCCCATCTACTTCGGCCCTTAATGCGGCTGGAGAAGTACAAGAAGGAACAAGCCATAAATTGAGCTGGTATTGTTCAAGAAGACGTGCAGCCACCAGGGTTGAAAGTGTGGTCGGATCCATTTGGCGGGAAATGAGAAGACTAACACCACCTCTAATTATGAAAGTAGACAGAGACTTCATGCTTTCAGTTCTGCAGCAAGTGCAATAAGTCACCTGGCTAGATAACGCTGGCTGGAGCAGAAAACTAGAAGGCTATAAAGAGTCCTGTGCATGAGGATTGCGTCCCTTCTTAAAGGAACCGTGGAACAAATCGTTACTCTAGGAGGGTTTTCATGATTTGGTTTCCTTTCCAAAAATGAAGCTGTCTCACTCAGCTGGGCTTGAAGGCTATCTACATATTATTCAGTCTCTACCTCTTAGCCAGCCAAGCTGTAATATGAATACAGGCAACCAGTAGACTGGGGAAGATTCTAGACTGTTTTGCCATCCTCCAGATAGGAAATTTCAGGGGAACACTACCATATTGAGCAGCCTCATAGGGTTCTTTGAAAATGTTAAAGTTGATAAACTCTTTGAGGTCAAGGTACATTGTACTCTTTAAGAATAAATAGTTCAACTCAACTATCTCATTAGGAAAGTTACTGCATGTTGAGAAACAAATTTGAAGCAAACTAAGTGGGTCTGCATGCCTATCAGAAATCACTGTTGAATTGACTGAAGTGAAAATGTATATATTAAAATGATTTCTCTTAAAAAAAAAAGAAAGTAGAGGGTAAAGTTCCTTACTTTCCTACAGAAGGAACTGAAATAGGGATAAAAATAGGAGGTTTACTCCTCATTGAACATCCAGGAAAATAGGTTTCAAGGAACGCTTGATGCTTGGTCCCAAGATTATGAACAATGCCCAGAATTTTATCTCAAAATGAGATCCTGCTAATCTTTTCCTGATTTACTTCCTGAATTTTGGGTCCATTCTTTCATAACAAACTGGCTTAAGATTTCTGCCCAGTTTATGGGGTTTGCAGGATTGCTTTGTCCTGGTACTGTAGTATCATTACAAAACCTAAGGCTTTACCTTGTTGTTGCTGTTCAGTTGCTAAGTCGTGTTCGACTCTTTACAACCCCATGGATGGCAGCACACCAGGACGTCTGTCCTCCACTGTCTCCCGGAGTTTGCTCGAATTCATGTCCATTGAGTTGGTGATACTATCTAACCATCTCATCCTCTGTCACATCCCTTCTCCTTTTGCCTTTATGAGCTTATATTCCAGTGTGTGGGACACAGGAATAATTATAATTTCATGTGAAACATTTTGTATTAGAAGTATTTATGAGTCTTGTGGAAAACCAGCAAGAGAGTGAACTATATCCCCCTGAATAGATCAAAGAAGTTTGCATAGAGCAAGCGACACCTGTGGTGGATCTAGAAGGATGTAGAGAATCCCAGCAGGAAGAGCTGAGGGAACGAATATTTCAGTTGGGGGAATGACTCGATACTCATAACACTCGAAATAGCTAGTGTGTCTGGGGATTAGAGAATGGTTAATAATATTTGTGTTGAGTTTGTGACATTTCTTTTTATACCTGGCAATTGTAAGCTCTTGAAATATTGTCAGAAACAGAGACATGACAAGGTCAAGATTAGTTTTATGAATCCAGATGAGGAGAAATAAATCTGTTGTTGAGTCTTGATTTGGAAGTAGATGGAAAAATATAGTGTGCAGCTCATGTTATTTGGGATGGGTGAGTGTATGTGTAGAAAGATAGTACTGGCATGCCTCAGGAAAGCAATCCTGACATGGGTGTACAGAACAGATTTCTTTTAATAGAGAATGTACACTGAAATATGTTCTGAGGAAATGAAGCAAACCAGATTTTGGTGTAAATAGAAGAAGCCATAGGTTAACTTGTCTTTTATTAATTTGTTTATGTATTTTACTCATTCCATATTTATTTATGCTTCCCTTTGTGATATGTTAGAAATAGAATTGAACAATTATTTAATTTATGTGTCATTTTTAGGAAAAAGAGTTTGTGTTGGAGAAGGCCTGGCCCGCATGGAGCTGTTTTTACTCCTGGTCAGCATTTTACAGCATTTTACCTTGAAACCTGTGGTTGATCCAAAGCACCTTGATACTGCACCAAGTTTCAAAGGGATAGTCTCTATTCCACCCTTCTGTGAGATGTGTTTCATTCCAGTCTGAAGAAAGGGTTGACTGCCAGGTTGCAGAGTGAGCCTCTCCAGCTCCATCTACACAAGCTGATGCTCTCAGTCCTGGCTGTTAGCCATTGTCCACCTCTCCCTTACCTACCTTTAGGAGTGACATTCTTGAGCCCTGCCTCTTCTAATTTTCTTTAAGATTCAGTTCAAGTTTTTTTGCATGAAATACAACAGTTTTGTTCCCAATAATTTTTTTAAAATTACAGTCCTGAGATCTTAAGCTACATCCCATTTATTGTGTGTACCAAATGGAGGGCATCTTATACATGTCATATTTTATTAAAAATTAAAGTTGGCAATTATCCAATGTGATAAAACTTTTAAAAATGCACTCATCTCTTACTCCTATTTATCTCTCTAGGGGAATAATTCTTGAGAGTTTGGATGTATAATTTTGCTTTTTCCCAATGTTTATTAAAAATATAATTATGTGTTTGATGGGTATGTTTGTGTATATATGTATATACATGCAAAAGAAATCAGGTGAAGTTGACTCCAGCCGGAGGGAATAGTATGAGATAAAACTTGAATTTATTAGTCTTTCCAGAGATGTTCTTCCTCTTTCCCCTAGTGATTAAACACACACACACACACACACACACAGACACACAGACATACAGACATATAAAGGCAAAGAAGAGGGGAAGGTAATTAATATACATGTGGGTTATATTTGAACATACACAGAGAAATCTATGTGTGTGTTTAGTGTTTGCATGTGTATGTATTACTTATAGCTATGGTTTTTTGGTGACATTATATAATAGCATAAAGTTGATATTTTCACAAGCAGTGTAAGTTAATGTATCTCATAATACTCTGTGAATAGCTATGATACTTTTTAAAAATTATCTTCCTATTCAAGGATATTTATATTATTTTTGAAACCTTGTTAATATAAAAATGCTACTCTCTTCAGGATAGTTTCTTAGAAGTGGTGTGGCTGCACATATATACGCACTTTAATTTTTCATAGATACAGAAGCATAATGCCCTAAAAATTATATATCTGCTTATTTTACTTAAAAAAAAATTTTTTTTTGGCCACGCTGCCTGGCATTTGGGTCTTAATTTCCAGACCAGGGATGGAAACCATGCCCCATGCATTGGAAGAGAGGTCTTAACCACTGGACTGCCAGGGAAGTCCTTTTCTTTTCTGTCATGACTGTAATAGAAAGACTATTTGATCAAACCCTTACATGTACTGAGGATTGAATTCTTTGGTAGATTTAGTAGTTTTTAGTTGCCTTTCAACCCGCTCCAGAGTTCTTGCTTGGAGAATCCCAGGACGGGGGAGGCTGGTGGGCTGCTGTCTATGGGGTCGCACAGAGTTGAACACGACTGAAGCGACTTACCAGCAGCAGCAGCAGCAGGAGCAGTTACCTTTCAAATAGAAATCTCATCATCTGCAAATAATATTTTATTGCAATGACCAGAAATTTCTTGATATAATATATATATTTATGTCTGTATTTCTCTGACTCATCACACAGACACACAGAGACCATACACAAACATATATATATATATATATATTTGTCAGCACATGAATGTGATCAAAGTTGTGACAATTTCTGGAGACAAGAGAGCGGAGGGATTGGGAAGTCCATGTTAGGAAGCCTCCTATTTGATGTGATGTTACCTTTGAGGTGATTATTGATTTGAATTCAAGAGGTGAGAGTCTTAAAGTTTGACTCTAAGGTGTCACATAGGAGCTTTAGAACTCCCCCAAATCTTAGAGATTCTGAAGGCTACCAGAAAAAAAAGATGGACCAAGTAGACATTTCAACTTCAGTTGAAGCTTGAAGGTTATGAAGACGATCTGCAACTAAGCAATAAGATTAGCCTGAAGTTGAAAAATGCTTACAAGACCAGAGTCCTTCTTTACATAATTTCAGTCATTGATTATATGCTTGTTGGAACATACTTTTCCTGTAGAAAACTAATGTCATCCAGAGCCCTGGATAATCATTGCATTATTTAACGTATAATATATAGCACACAAACACACACATGCACACAAACTTACCTGAAAAAACGTGATCTTCTCGATAAACATACAAAATTAATAAAGTTTAATACTTGTTTAAGGTAAACATTCAGAAAATTGAGAGAAAAATGGGACTTCTTTAATTCTGAAAAAGGGTATCTCCAAATCCTAGATAATATTTAATTTCATGGTGAAATACTGAATCCTTTCCCCATAAGTTTGAAAAAAGTTGTTTCTATTCAATGTTAGACTGAAGAAATAGTGTAGGGTAATGACTTCTATAGGTCTTCCCAGGTGACTCTAGTAGTAAAGAACTCACCTGCCAGTCTAGGAGTTGTAAGAGATGTGAGTTTGATCCCTGTGTCAAGAAGCTTCCCTGGAGGATGGCATAGCCACCCACTCCAGTATTCCCCAGTATTCTGGAGAGTCCCATGGACAGAGGAGCCTGGCAAGCTACAGTCCACAGGTTTGCACAGAGTTCAACACGACTGAAGAGACTCGGCACGCATGCACTCACACAATGACTTCTACAGTAATTTTGTCCAACATCAAACAGTGAGAGCACAGGGGAAAATTGTCAGAACAGCTTTGTTAGACCTATGGACATTATGCAAAGAGTTACATGAATCTGTATAGTGTTTATTTTTAAAAACAGTCAAATATCAGTAAGAAGAGTGAGGTTTGTGTTATTTTCACTTACTTCATTCCCTTCCCCGTCACTCCAACCTTGATGTAGCCTTGAAAACCTACAGGTCATAGGTGAAAAGTAGTGGCCTCACAGCCACTGGCTGGGGCTTTCCTGGTGGTTCAGACAGTAAAGAATCTGCCTGCAGTGCAGGAAGACCCAAGTTTGATCCCTGGGTTGGGAAGATCCTCTGGAGAAGGAAATGGTGACCCACTTTAGTATTCTTTCCTGGAGAATTCCATGGACAGAGGAGCATGGCAGGCTACAGTCTATGGTTGCAAAGAGTAGGACACAATTGAGTGACTAACAGCCACTGGAGGAGGCAGAATGGAGCTTAAACTCCTTCAAAACCCTGTTCCCAGAGATGATTATTATCTATCCTTCCCGTGGTCATCTGGAATCCTACATTTAGAATTGATCTGACTCTCCTCTCGCCTAATATTACGTACAGTACTGAGATGTGCTAAGTCACATCTGACTCTTTTGCAACCTCATGACTGTAACCTGCCAAGCTCTTCTATCCATGGGGTTTTCCAGGCAAGATTACTGGAGTGGGTTGCCATTTCCTTCTCGAGGGGATCTTCCTGACCCAGGGATCAAATCTGAGTCTCCTGCATTGGCAGGTGGATTCTTCATTACTGAGCCACTAGGGAAGCTGCCTAATATCGGGTTGGCCTCCCAAAAAACTGGGATGAACTTTTTGGCCAGCCCAATATAAACAGTCTTTCCCTTAGGGCATTTGCCAAAAATAATCAGGGGCAATTTTTAAGCATTAAAGATGCCTGACACTGTAGATAACAGCTGGAGAAATCAATATACTTACCAAAAAGATTAAAAAGAAAAACTGAGGAATGAGATATTCATCAACACTTTGAAAAACTGATGTATTCCTGAGACATTTGTTGTTCAGTTGCTAAGTCATGTCTGACTCGTTGTAATCCCAGGGACTGCAGCATGCCAGGCTTCTCTGTCCTTTACTATCTCCCAGAGTTTGCTCAAACTCATGTCCATTGAGTTGATGATGCCATCCAACCATCTCATCCTCTGTTACCCTCTTCTCCTTTTGCCTTCAATCTCTCCCAGCATCAGAGTCTTTTCCAGTGAGTCAGCTCTTCACATTAGGTGGCCAAAGTGTTGGAACTTCAGATTCAGCATCATCCTTCCAAAGAATATTCAGGATTAATTTCCTTTAGGATTGGCTGGTTTGATGTCCTTGCAGTCCAAGGGAATCTCAAGAGTCTTCTCTAGCACCACAATTCGAAAGCATAGGTTCTTCAGTGCTCAGCCATCTTTATGGTCCAACTCTCACATCTATACCTAATTACTGGAAAAGCCATAGCTTTGACTATATGAAAAGGTAAAGGTAAAGGTACGGAAGGTAAAGGTAAGGTAAAGGAAGGTAAAGGAAAAGGTAAAGTGATGGCTCTGCTTTTTAATACACTGTCTAGGTTTGTCATAGTTTTTTTTTTTCCCCAAGGAGCAAGCATCTTTTAATTTCATTGGAAGTCCACAAATGCTCAGAAAAGATCAAAAGAAAACCTTAAGCTGTCATCTCTGGCAAACCTGTGTAAGAAGGGAGTTGAAGGATAAGGATGAATTAGAAACTGCCTGGATGCATGTTGAAGAGATGCTCCAACGTACACACAGAGCCTCTTGCAAAGACAGGGCACGGCATTAGTTCCTAAGACTACTAAGGAAATGTCTGTTCAATCATTAGATGAGCACCAAGCTAACTGAGCAAAGTCTTTGGTGGATACAAATGACAAAGAATAGAAACTTTACATTAGTTCATAGTAGCTACTAAACAAAAAAGAGCAAGGCAAATTGCTAAGAATATTTTATTTAGGTTTTTTAAAAAAATTTTTATTGGAGTACAGTTGATTTACAATGCTGTGTTAGTTTCAGGTGAATCAGTTATGCATGTGCATATATCTACTTTTATTTTTTAAAGATTCTTTTCCCTTACAGGTCATTACAAAGTATTGAGTAGAGCATCCTATACTATACAGCAGGTTATTATTATTATCTATTTTATATATAATAGTGTGTACATGTCAATCCCAATCTCCCAATTTATTCCTCCGTTGTCTATAAATATACATCACATCTTCTTTATCCATTCCTCTATTGATGGACATTTAGATTGCCCCTATGTCCTAGCTATTGCAAATAATGTTGCATGTATTATTTGCATGTATCATGTGCATGTAAATTGGGATGCGTGAATCTTTCGGAATTATGGTTTTCTCCAGGTATATAACCAGGAGTGGGATTGCAGGACCATACACAAAAATAAACTCAAAATGGATTAAAGACCTAAATGTAAGGTTGGACACTATAAAACACTTAGAGGAAAACATAGGGAAAGCACTCTTTGATGTAAATCACAGCAAGATCTTTTTTGATCCACCTCCTAAGTAACTAAAATAAAAACAACAATAAACAAATGAGATTTAATTAAACTTAAAAGCTTTTGCACAACAAAGGAAACCATGAAACAATAATACAACTCTCGGAATGGGAGAAAATATTTGCAAATGAAGCAGTCAACAAGAAGTTAACAAATAGCACACTATGCTCAATATTAAAAGAACAGCAACAACAACAACAAAAAAACCCAAACAGCCAAATAACCCAATCAAAAGATGGGCAGAGGATCTAAACAGACATTTCTCCAAAGAAGACATATAGATGGCCAAAAAGTACATGAAAAGATGCTCAACATCAACAATTATTAGAGAAATGCAAATCAAAACTGCTCTCACCTCACACCAGTCAGAATGGCCACCATCAAAAAAATCTATAAGCAATAAATGCTGGAAAGGATGTGGAGAAAAGGGAACCCTCCTACATTGTTGGTAGGAATGTAAATTGGAACAGTCACTGTGGAGAGCAGTATGGATGTTTCTTAAAGAAATTAAAAATAAAACCACTATTTAAATTTTGAGTGCTGACTAGATGTACACAGCAGATGATAGAGAGAAATGGTTATAGAAACTAGATACAAGGTTAATACAAACATGAATTGTACTGCTATAATTACATAACGATATTGTTAAAAGAATGATTTAAAATAAGCCTACTGTCCCCCTTAAATACCAAGGAAAAAATCTAATGAATAATGTGAAACATCTCAGTTGGTAAACATTCCACCTGCAATGCAGGAGACCCCAGTTTGATTCCTAGATCAGGAAGATCTGCTGGAGAAGGGATAGGCTACCCACTCCAGTATTCTTGGGCTTCCCTTGTGGCTCAGCTGGTAAAGAATCTGTCTGTAATGCAGGAGACCTGGGTTTGATCCCTGGGTTAAGAGGTTCACCTGGAGAATGGATAGGCTACCCACTCCAGTATTCTGGCCTGGAGAATTCTGGGTCGCAAAGAGTGGGACAGGAACTACTGAACAACATTCACTTTTCACTGCAAACTTCATAATGTTGCTTGGAAAAATTAAAGAATACCCAGATGTATAGAGAAGTATTTCAAGTTTATAAATTTAAAAAATATTGATAAGGTTTCAGTTCTCTCAATGTGCACTATAGACTCAATGAATTCTCAGTAAATATCTTTAAAAAATATGATTTTTATATGTTTATTTATTTGACTGCACTGGGTCTTATTTGTGGCACATGGGGATGTTTTATTGTGGCATGCAGGATTTTTAATTGTGGCATATGGGATCTCATTCCCTCACCAGGAGATCACAGAGTCTTAGCCACTGGACCACCATGGAAGTCTTTCAATAATATCTTATCAGATCTTCTGTGGAATTGATCAACTGATTCTAAAATTTGTGTGGAAATGCAAAGAAGCTAATATAGTCAAGAAAATATTGAAGAAGAAGAATAAAGGTGGAAGATTTACACACTTGATATCAAGACTTTAAAGCTAAAATAAGTAGGACAATGTGGTATTGGCACAAGAATAAAAACTTGGAATAAACTAGAATAGAATAAACTTTAGAAAAAGACTCACACCTTATAACCATGTGATAGCACCACTTAATTTAGCATAGAAAGGATAATCTCAGTGGTAGATGAAATGTATATTCAATTGGAAAAAAATGTAACTTGCTCCTCCTAAGTTGTTTACACTTGTTTGAGACGGATCATAGACATAGGGCTTCCCAGGTGGCTCAGGAGTAAAGAACATGTGGGCCAATGCAAGATACACAGGGGACTCTGGTTCGACCCCTGGGTCAGGAAGATCCTCTGGAGTAAGAAATGATAACCCATTCTAGTATTCTTGCCTGGAAAATTCCATGGACAAAGGGGCCTGGTGGACTACAGTCCATGGGGTCTCAAAGAGTTTGCTTCAGATACAACTGAAGCAACTGAGCACAGCACGGCAAGGCATAGACATAAGCATGAAAAACAAAACTGTAAAACCTCTACTGTGAAACATAAATGAAAGTCACTATGACTTTGGACTCTGCAAAGATTTTTTAAAAACCAGGGGCAGATTCATGTCAATGTACAGCAAAACCAATACAACAATGTAAAGTTAAAAAAAAAAGGACTAATTATAAGAGATCAACAAATTGGTTTTTTAAAAATTAATTTAAAAACTCCATTCACCTTTCCGACTTACTTCACTCTGTATAATAGGCTCCAGTTTCATCCACCTCACCAAAGGATACCATTTAATATGATCAAAAAGTTAGCCAGAGACTGGGAGAAATGTCTAAAATAAATAAATCCAAAAAAGGACTTAAATCCAGATTACATAAGTAAAAATTCCCCTGTCCAGATATCTTATAATTGAGCAAAATGCTTGCACAATTATTTCACAGAAAATAGTGTTCATGTGGTCAATAACAATAAAAAAATGTACTCAACATTTTTAGTTATATAAGAAATAAAAATTAAAATCATGATGAATGACTAATACATACCTACCGGAATTTAAAAAAATCCCCCCAAATCCCAAGAGTTCATAAGTACCGCTAGACCCACCATATATTGCTGATGGGGTTATAACTTATTTTGAAACCTTGAAATGTTTGAACATATGTTCTAAAGCTAGATATCTGTTACCCTTAGAGTTCAGGGATTTTATTTTTAGCTGTATACCTAGAGAAAAGTGAGCCTGTATCTAAGAAAATGAACACATGGACCAGAGTGTTCACAATAGCTTTCTTCATAGAAGCCTCAAAATGGAACAAACTCAATGTCCATTAACATTATAGCAGGTAAATATATTATGTTCAGTTCAGTCACTCAGTCGTGTCCGACTCTTTGCGACCCCATGAATCACAGCATGCCAGGCCTCCCTGTCCACCACCAACTCCCGGAGTTCACTCAAACTCATGTCCATCGATCCGATGATGCCATCCAGCCATCTCATTCTCTGTCATCCCCTTCTTCTCCCGCCCCCAATTCTTCCCAGAATCAGAATCTTTTCCAGTGAGTCACCTCGTCACATGAGGTGGCCAAGGTATTGGAGTTTCAGCTTTAGCATCAGTCCTTCCAATGAATGTAATATATTATGTTACATTCATGCAATGGGATAATGCTATCAATAAAAAAGAACAGGACATCCCTGATGGCCCAATGTTAAAGAATCTGTCTGCCAATGCAGAGGACATGTAGTATCATATAGTATGTGTCTTTCTTTGCCTGACTTATTTCACTTAGTATAATATTTATTCTCTAAATCCATCTGTATTGCCTCAAATGGCAGAATTTCATTCTCTTCATGGCTGAGTAATATTTCACTGTATGTATATGTCATGTCTTCTTTATCCATTTGTTTTTTGATGGACACTTAAGTTGCTTCCATATCTTGGCTGTTGTAAATAGTGCTGGTGAAGTGCAAAATACCCAAGAGTGGAATAGCTGGTTCTATTTTTAGCTTTTTAAGGAAACTATACTGTTTCCCATAGTGACTAGACCAATTTACATTCCCACCAACAGTGTGCAAGGGTTCTTTTTTCTGCACACCTTTTCCAAAATTTGTTATTTGTGTCCTTTTTGTTGATAGCCATTCTGACAGGTATAAGGTAATATCTCATTGTTTTTATTTTAATTTCTCTAACACTTAACAGTGCTGAGTATCTTTTCGTGTGTATGTTAGTCATCTGCATGTCTTCCTTAAGAAAATATCTGTTCAGGTCTTCTGCACAGTTTTTTATATTGAATTGTAAGAGCTGATACATTGATTTATGTATCATTGTCAGTCACATCATTTGCAAATATTTTCTACCATTCTTTAGGTTGCCTTTTCATTTTTTTCCATGGTTTCCTTTGCCACGCAAACCTTTTAGGCTTAATTAGGTCTCAGTTGTTTATTTTGCTTTTGTTTCGTTTGCTTAGTAGGCAGATACAGAAAAAATATTGCTACGATTCACGCCAAAGAGTGTTCTGCCTATGTTCTTTTCTAGGAGTTTTATGGCTTCATATCTTACACTTAGGTCTTTAATACTTTTTGAGGTTGTTGGGTTTTTTTAAATATGTGTAAGGAAATGTTCTAAAATCACTTTTACATATAGTTGTCCAGTTTTCCCAGTACCACTTTTGAAGAGACATTTTTTTTCATTGTATATTTTTGCCTCCTTTGTTATACATAATTGATCATAGGTAGGTGGGTTTATTTCTGGACTGTCTAGTCTGCTTCATTAACCTGAGTTCTTTAAATATTTGTAATAATAATGTCATCAAATATGTGATTTGCAAACAATTTCTCTTGTTTGATAGATTCCCTTTTCATTTTGCTGATAGTTTTCTTTGGTGTACAAAAGCCTTTTACTTTGTTATATTCCCACTTGCTTATTTTTGCTTTTGTTACTTTTTATTTGGCTGTCAAATACAAATTATCACTGCCAAGACAGATGTCACAGAATTTATTCCATATCTTCTAGGGCCTACATTCAAATCTGTGCTGTCTAAGTCAATCACATATTCAGTGCAGTTCCTATAAAAATTCCAATGGCGTTTTCCACAGAACAAACAATCCTGAAACTTGTATGAAATCACAAAATACTCCAAATACCCAAAGCAATCTTGAGAACAAGAAAGGAAGCTGGAAACATCACACTTTCTGATTTCACACTCTGGTAAAAACACATAAATTGGGAATTCCATGGCAGTCCAGTGCTTAGGACTCCAAGCTGACTGCTGAGGGTCTGATTTCAATCCATGGTCAGGGAACTTTTTAACAAAATACCACAAGCCTCAAAGCATGGTCAAAAAGAAAAAAAATACAGAAATAAACTGTGGGGATATCCTCCTCCTTTAACTAGTTATGATAAAAATAGAGTTGACAAATAAACTTTGACATTGTTGGGATGTTAACAAATATTAACTCTGCTCAACTGAAAATATTAACTGTTGAATCTGGGTGGAGGGCATATAATGGTCAGAATATTCTTCTTTCAACAAGCTTAAACTTCTCAAAAATAAAAAGTTGTGAGTTACTAGAGCCCTTTCCATAATGTTTAAAATGTTAAGCTATTTCTTAAATTGTCTTTTTTCTCTTTTTGGCCATATTGATCTTAGTTCATCAACCAGGGACTGAGCCTGGGGCAATGGCAGTGAAAGCACAGAGTCCTAACCACCGGATTGCCAGGGAACTCATTTAAAAAGCCATTTTGAGAAGAAAAATTAGTTATGCTACGAAGGCATAACTGACCTACAGAAATGAGAAATATAAATGGGTAATTTTTTTTTTAATAGAAGTATTATAATTTCAGGGATTTCATGAAAGGACAGCTTCTCTTGCCAAAGAAACTGTTATGGGGAATCAGCCACAAGTGATAAGACAAGAAAAAAGAGGCCTGTTCATATAACAGTATGTTAAAGAAGGAATTCACACAAAACTAAGTGCATTAATAATTCAGTTTTGTTCACACACTTATTCAATATGGTAAATAAAGAAGAAAAGCACTATCAAACTGCTAACCATTACTATCTCTGAGTAGTAAGATTATCAGTGATTTTTTTAAAATTTTATTTATTTTAATTGGAGGCTAATTATTTTACATTATTGTATTGGTTTTGTCATACATTGGCATGAATCTGCCCCAGGTGTGCAAGTGTTCCCCATCTTGAACTTCCCTCCCACCTCCCTCCCCATCCCATCCCTCTGGTTCATCCCAGTACACCAGCCCTGAGCATCCTGTATCATGCATCGAACCTGGACAGGCGATTCGTTTCACATATGATAATATATCAGTGATTTTTAAAAAATGCATATTATTTTTTCAGGGAAAAAAACTTTAGGCAAGAAAAAGAATGACTTGGGTCAGTGGGCTTTATTTTTAATCCAGAAAGCACCCCCCTCCGAAGTCTAATATGCACATCACCATCCTGAGAACAAAGTCCACTTATATCCCCGGTACATTTATCAGCTCTTTCAGATTCAAAGATAACTACAAGGGTACATGCTTGGACCAGAAAATACCTGAAGTTGAAAACTTCCATTGATATCAATTTTTCCCCTCCTACCAAGCCCCAATAACCCCTTAACCTTCTCAACAAGGTAAAGAAGATGAGTGTTCCTTGAGTGTTATCAATTAAAATATCACTTAACTAACCCACATAAAACTATCCCATTAAAGAAAAAGTGATAGTCCCACAGTTCAGTTCAGTTCAGTTCAGTCGCTCAGTTGTGTTCGACTCTCCGTGACCCCATGAATCACAGCATGCCAGGCTTCCCAGTCCATCACCAACTCCCGGAGTTCACTCAAACTCATGTCCACAGAGTCGGTGATGTCATCCAGCCATGTCATTCTCTGTCGTCCCCTTCTCCTCCCGCCCCCAAACTTTCCCAGCATCAGAGTCTTTTCCAGTGAGTCAACTCATTGCATGAGGTGGCCAAAGTATTGCAGTTTCAGCTTTAGCATCAGTCCTTCCAATGAACACCCAGGATTGATCTCTTTTAGAATGGACTGGTTGGATCTCCTTGCAGTCCAAGGGACTCTCAAGAGTCTTCTCCAACACCACAGTTCAAAAGCATCAATTCTTCGGCGATCAGCTTTCTTCACAGTCCAACTCTCACATCCATACATGACCACGGGAAAAACCATAGCCTTGACTAGACGGACCTTTGTTGGCTAAGTAATGTCTCTGCTTTTTAATATACTATCAAGGTTGGTCATAACTTTCCTTCCAAGGAGCAAGCGTCTTTTAATTTCATGGCTGCAATCAGCATCTGCAGTGATTTTGGAGCCCAAAAAAACAAAGTCTGACACTGTTTCCACTGTTTTTCCATCTATTTCCCATGAAGTGATGGGACCAGACTGCCATGATCTTTGTTTTCTGAATGTTGAGCTTCAAGCCAACCTTTTCACTCTCCTCTTTCACTTTCATCAAGAGGCTTTTGAGTTCCTCTTCACTTACTGCCATAAGGGTGGTGTCATCTGCATATCTGAAGTTATTGATATTTCTCCCAGCAATCTTGATTCCAGCTTGTGCTTCTTCCAGCCCAGCATTCCTCATGATGTACTCTGCATATAAGTTAAATAAGCAAGGTGACAAGATACAGCCTTGACATACTCCTTTTCCTATTTGGAACCAGTTTGTTGTTCCATATACAGTTCTGACTGTTGCTTCCTGACCTGCATACAGGTTTCTCAAGAGGCAGGTCAGGTGGTCTGGTATTCCCACCTCTTTCAGAATGTTCCACAGTTTATGGTGATCCACACAGTCAAAGGCTTTGGCATAGTCAATGAAGCAGAAATAGGTGTTTTTCTGGAACTCTCTTGCTTTCTCCATGATCCAGCGGATGTTGGCAATTTTATCTCTGGTGCCTCTGTCTTTTCTAAAACCTGCTTGAACATCTGGCAGTTCACGGTTCACATATTGCTGAAGCATGGCTTGGAGAATTTTGAGCATGACTTTACTAGCGTGTGAGATGAGTGCAATTGTGCGGTAGTTTGAGCATTCTTTGGCATTGCCTTTTTTTGGGATTGGAATGAAGACTGACCTTTTCCAGTCCTGTGGCCACTGCTGAGTTTTCCAAATTTGCTGGCATATTGAGTGCAGCATCCTCATAGCATCATCTTTCAGGATTTGAAATAGCTCAACTGGAATCCCATCACCTCCACTAGCTCTGTTCGTAGTGATGCTTTCCAAGGCCCACTTGACTTCACATTCCAAGAAGTCTGGCTCTAGGTCAGTGATCACATTATCGTGACTATCCTGGTCGTGAAGATCTTTTTTGTACAGTTCTTCTGTGTATTCCTGCCACCTCTTCTTAATATCTTCTGCTTCTGTTAGGTCCATACCATTTCTGTCCTTTATCGAGCCCGTCTTTGCATGAAATGTTCCCTTGGAATCTCTAATTTTCTTGAAGAGATCTCTTGTTTTTCCTAGTCTGTTGTTTTCCTCTATTTCTTTGCATTGATTGCTGAGGAAGGCTTTCTTATCTCTCCTTGCTATTCTTTGGAACTCTGCATTCAGATGCTTATATCTTTCCTTTTCTCCTTTGCTTTTTGCTCCTCTTCTTTTCACAGCTATTTGTAAGGCCTCCTTGGACAGCCATTTTGCTTTTTTGCATTTCTTTTCCATGGGGATGGTCTTGGTCCCTGTCTCCTGTACAATGTCACGAACCTCCGTCCAAAGTTCATCAGGCACTCTATCTATCAGATCTAGTCCCTTAAATCTATTTCTCACTTCCACTGTATAATCATAAGGGATTTGTTTTAGGTCATATCTGAACGGTCTAGTGGTTTTCCCTACTTTCTTCAATTTAAGTCTGAATTTGGCAATAAGGAGTTCATGATCTGAGCCACAGTCAGCTCCTGGTCTTGTTTTTGCTAACTGTATACAGCTTCTCCATCTTTGGCTGCAAAGAGTATAATCAATCTGATTTCGGTGTTGACCATCTGGTGATGTCCATGTGTAGAGTCTTCTCTTGTGTTGTTGGAAGAGGGTGTTTGCTATGACCAGTGCGTTCTCTTGACAAAACTCTATTAGCCTTTGCCCTGCTTCATTCCGTGCTCCAAGGCCAAATTTGCCTGTTACTCCAGGTGTTTCTTGACTTCCTACTTTTGCATTCCAGTCCCCTATAATGAAAAGGACATCTTTTTTGGGTGTTAGTTCTAAAAGGTCTTGTAGCTCTTCATAGAACCGTTCAACTTCGGCTTCTTCAGCATTACTGGTTGGGGCATAGTCCTGGATTACTGTAATATTGAATGGTTTGCCTTGGAAATGAACAAAAATCATTCTGTTGTTTTTAATATTGCATCCAAGTACTGCATTTCGGACTCTTTTGTTGACCTTGATGGCTACTCCATTTTTTCTAAGGGATTCCTGCCCACAGTAGTAGATATAATGGTCATCTGAGTTAAATTCACCCATTCCAGTCCATTTTAATTCACTGATTCCTAGAATGTCAACGTTCACTCTTGCCATCTCCTGTTTGACCACTTCCAATTTGCCTTGATTCATGGACCTAACATTCCAGGTTCCTATGCAATATTGCTCTTTACAGCACCGTACCTTGCTTCTATCACCATTCACATCCACAACTGGGTATTGGTTTTGCTTTTGCTCCATCCCTTCAAGAGTTATTTCTCCACTGATCTCCAGTAGCATACTGGGCACCTACCGACCTGGGGAATTCCTCATTCAGTATCCTATCATTTTGCCCTTTGATACTGTTCATGGGGTTCTCAAGGGAAGTATACTGAAGTGGTTTGCCATTCCCTTTTCCAGTGAACCACATTTGGCTGTGGTCCATGTGATCAGATCGACTAGTTTCCTGCGATTATGCTTTTAGTGTGTCTGCCCTCTGACGGCCCTTCGCAGTACCTACCATCTTATTTGGGTTTCTCTTACTTTGGGCGTGGGATATCTCTTCGCAGCTGCTTCAAGAAAGCACAGCTGCTGCGCCTTACCTTGGATGCGAGGTATCTCCTCAAGGCCACCCCTCCTGACCTTGAACGTGGAGTAGCTCCTCTCGGCCCTCCTACACCCACACAGCCACCACCTATTGGACATGGGGTAGCTCCCCTCGGCTGCTGGCCCTGGCCTCAGGCGTGGGGTAGCTCCTCACCGTCGGGCCTCTTTGCGTGGTCAGTTGCGCCAGGGCCGGCGGCTCTCGCGTAAAGGTTACCAAAAATTATTCTTTTTTGTTTTTAAGTCTTCCTCCAGTCCTGTGTTTCTCATGAATTCAATCCTCAAAGAGGACTCTTTCCTTGTTTCCCAGGTGGCACAGTGGTAAAGAATCCACCTGTCAATGCAGGATGCAAGAGACTCAGGTTTGATCCCTGGGTTGGGAAGATTACCTTGAGTAGGAAACAGTAACCTGCTCCAGTACTCTTGCCTGGAAAGTGCTATGGACAGAGGAGCCTGACAGGTTACAGTACATGGGGCTGCAAAGAGCTGGACATGACTGAGTGACTGAACACACACACATATCACTCTGCAATTCCACGAGTCTTGACAGAAATGTGCTATATGTGCTTCCTTCTCTCTCTCTACGCCTAAAAAGCATTTCAACCAAGGGAAAGAATTTCCAATAAAATTCTCCAAAATAGTTACAGGAGGTAGGTCCTTGGAAGGGAAACATTCATTGACATGTTAGAAGGTAAGCCAATATACTGTTCTCATCAGCCTTAGGCTCAATGACTCCATGATTCCTCCAGTTTTGTTTTGGAATCTCTCTCTCTCCCTCCCTCCCTCACACACACACACTCCATACCATAGACATAACATGGAGCTTAATCCCTTCAGCCATGTCCAACTCTTTGAGATCCTATGGACTGTAGCCCACCAGGCTCCTCTGTCCATGAGATCCTCCACGCAAGAATACTGGAGTGGGTTGCCATGCCCGCCTCCAGGGATCTTCCCAACTCAGGGATTGAACCCACATGTCTTAGGTTTCCAGAGTTGACAGGTGGGTTCTTTACCACTAGAACTACCTGGGAAGCCTGGACATAACCACACAGACACACAAATATCCAAGAGACTCTGGTGTTAATATTTAATAGTCATGTATTTCTCATTCACTGGTTCATCTGGATTTTGTAGTCAGGAATTCTCGTACCCACATTATAGATGAGGATCAGAGTGTGAAGAGGAGTAATGGAGTATAGACACTTACTTAAATATGTACAGTGAAGCTCAGAAAACTGTCTTTAGTGGAGGTTGGGTGCCCATTGGATATCGGGAATGGGGAGATGAGGAGAGAGGTCAGAGAAGGCAATCCAGGAAACAGAATGAAGTGGGAAGGAAGTGAATGATACCCTCATATCGTTGCCAATGGCTAACAGCAGCAGCCGGATGGCCTGCCCTTCCTCAGATGGGAATGAAACAAATCTCATAGAAGGGAAGCACAGAAGCAAATCCATTGACAACCAGAGTGGCGTCTATGTCCTTTGGATCAATCACAGATTTCAGGTAAAATTTCTGCAAAATTGTGGTCAGGAATAAAAATCGCTCCATATAGGGCAGGCCTTCTCCCACACAAATCCGTTTCCCTGAAAATAGCAGACACAGAGGATAATTATTCTTTGAATACTGTGTTTATGACTGGCACAAAGAATACCCAGTTAATGATTTGATGAATCATTGAATGGAAGGGTGGGTGGACGGAGGGATGGAAGACTGGTTGGGTAGACAGAAGGACAGTAATAAGGATAGATAAACTTGTTATCCACCTAATGTCTTATCTTAACAAGTACCCTTCATTCAGCAGATATTTGAGTGTCAGCTCTATGCTAATCATTTTGGTAAGTATTCTCACATTATAACTCCTCTTTTGGAATTTCAATTTTGCATCCATCTTCTTCTAGAAACACACTCACATTGCTTTACCAGTGGGCTGAAGGGAGAAGAACGGTGAGAAGGTTCACATATCTGTGTTTCCCTTTCTACCTCTGGTACAAAATTCTGCCAAAGATTTCCCCCCAGTGTGCTTTCAGAAGATTTGTATAAACATGTGATGATCTAAGTTTTTAAACTTTAAATTTCTTTCCACATGTCCTATAGGGTACAGTTCAATGGCTTGACCTGTCTCTTCACATTCTGTACCCAGTCTGATGTCCCATGATCTTTCCTTCCATTAGCCACACCTTGTACTCTCAGTTCTAAGTGAAGCTGCTCTTTATCAACTTCAAACACACCATCGGTTTCCAGCTTTATCTTATGATATTCCTCTTGGCTAAGATGTACTTCTCTTATACTTCCTTCCAAGTCTAGGTCAGATGTTATATTTCCTTTACATTCTGTGATTCCCTCAGGTAGTATATTCTTGCTCTCTCTGGCTTTCTTCAGTATTATATTCATGCTTTCAGTGAAGCACAAATCACCTTGAATCTTAATTCCATATTTTTCTATCCTGCTAAAATGTGAATTCTTTGAAGGGAGGGCTCAGTCTTTGTGTCTTGGTATCTACAGTGCCAGGCCTGAAGTACGCACCAAGTCACAGAATAAATGAAGGCAACTCCGTGGCCAGATACACAGAATACACCTTTCAGGTATGGAGGCTCAATAACTAAGACACAGGGTCATGACTGGAGGAAGAGCAGGTGCTCTGGAATCACTGTGTGGTACCCTACTGCAGTCCCAACATTTTGCTGACCCTATATTTAGTTGGCAGGAAGTTCTCCTCCTTGATCTACAGCAAGAGTCTCTTTGCTGTTGTTCAGTTGCTCTGTCAAGTAAGACTCTTTGTGACCCCATGGAAGAGGTGCATTACCTCCTTAAAAACGCCCTTTCTGCTCTTCTTTCCCTTCTCTCTGCCCTTATGAAGCAGCTCAAATATAACTTCTCTTATTAAAATGTTTCTTCTTCCATTTTATGCCTCACTACGAGGTATGAGTAATGAAAGAGGCAGTTTCCACCTCTTGTTGCTGAGCAGCTTCTTATTCCCTCTCTCCCAGCACTAGTTGTTCTGGCTACAGCAGTCTATTTACTCTTCTCCTTCAGAAATTGGGATGTAAGCTTCAGGGGTGCCTAATTTGTACTTCAAGGTACTTGTAGGAAATCCCTGGTTGTCCAGTGGTTAGGACTCTGAGTTTTCACTGCTAGGGGCCCGGGTTTGATCCCTGGTCAGGGAACTAAGATCCTATAAGCTGCATGGTGTAGCAAAAGAGAAGGATCTCAGGCTTCCCTGGTGGCTCAGTGGTGGAGAATTTGCCTGCCAATGCAGGAGATGCAGGTTCTATCTGTGGTCTGGGAAGATTCCACATGCTGTGGAGCAGCTGGGCCTGGGTGCCACAACTATTGAGCCTGTGCTCTAGAGCCTGGGAGCTGCAACTACGGAAGGCCAAGTGCCCTAGAGCTGGCGCTCCACAACAAGAGAAGGCCCTGCAATGAGAAGCCTGATCACTGCAACTAGACAGAGTGGTCACAACTAGCGAGAAGCTAGTGCAGTAATGAAGATCCAGAACAGCCAACAATAAATAAATAAATGAAATTATTAAAAAAAAAAGATCTTGCCCTGTGATGACAGGTACCACACAGAAGATACTCAACAAAGGTGTGAAGTTAGATACCTTTGTTCGAAATGATGAGACACTTCCACACTTCAGGAAGATTTCTGGGTATTGCAGTGATATATTTGGAGGTAGAATTCAAGAAACCCATTTTCTAGCTTTTTTCTATTAGAAGAACTGAGTTGACTTCCTAAAGCCCCATTGATCTGGCCTAAAACTGAGGATGGATCGTGAGGTGGGAAAGCACGTGGGCACTGGGAGTGGTGTTCCTATGCATATGCAAAAAGAAATTCTACCAGCTTGAGAGTGGGCACTGTGTACATATTAGCTGATTTCATGAAGCTATGTGTTCACCAAAGTTCCAGAATAAATGAATTTCTGTTACCTGTTGAGAAAGGCATGAAGTAGTCACTCTAAAATTACCACTCTCATCCAGGAAGTGACCAGGATCAAATACCTTTGGGTTGGAGAATTCTTTAACATCATGTAGCACAGAAGTCAAAGATGTTAATATGGTTGTGACCTGGAAGAGTGGACAGATGAAAATAAGCTGAATTATAAAGAAGTCAGGGAGCTAGAAGAAATGTTATGATTAGTCAATCTTTTTGATCTATAACTGGAGAAATCATGGTCCAAAGAAGTGAAGTGAAATTTCCAGCCAGACAGACCAAGTAATAAACAGGGATGAGTTTGAGGCCAGTGGTTTTAAGTGGGGAAATCTGTTGGTTGCAAAAGGAGGAAAAGAGAACTTTGTGGGATGAGGTAAATGTTTTATACCTTGATTGTGGTTTGGTTATATGACTACACATATCTGTCAAATTCACTGGACTATATACTTAAGGGAATGAATTTTATTTTACATAATATATAGTTCAACTAAAAATTAAAATAATACATTAAGTCACAAAAGCATATATAGTGAAAAGTAAGTCTCCCACTTCATCAAGAAATTCTATTTAGACTTCTCAAGAACAGTCATTCTTATTAGTTATATATGCTTATATTAAAAATGACCATCCAGAAATGTCCTATGCTTTCAATCAGAAAAGCCTATGTACACTTTTTACTTTCCTTCTTCCCTTGCCCAAATTACAAATCATCTATTGTAGCTGGACTTTTGAATTTAATAAAATAATTTGGATATTTTCCCATATCAACACATATATAGCTGCCTCATTCATGCTGCACAATATGAATAATATGAGTGCCATTATACTGTTCATAATCACTGCTGCTGCTGCGTCACTTCAGTCGTGTCCGACTCTGTGTGACCCCATAGACAACAGCCAACAAGGCTCCCCTGTCCCTGGGACTCTCCAGGCAAGAACACTGGAGTGGGTTGCCATTTCCTTCTCCAGTTCATAATCACTAGGTAGTCTGAAATATTTCTTTATTATAAAGTTATGCAATTAAGAAAACTTTGGACATTTCTCCACTTGAACATCGAATAGTTGGAATTCTTGCATCATATGACATTTAATATTTTAATATTATCAAATTATCCAATTAAATTTATGTATTAATTTATAATTCTGCTATCAGAGCATGCAAGTACCCATTTATAAATATCCTCACTAAAAAAATGTTTTGACAATCTATGAATGTTTATCTTTATCTCACTGATGGGTGGAAATGATATGGTTTTAGTTAACATTCTACATATGTTAGCTGGCTTAATTCTTTTTTGTTTGTTTATTTACATCTGTTGGATCATTGAAAAAGCAAGAGAGTTCCAGAAAAACATCTATTTCTGCTTCAGTGATTATGCCAAAGTCTTTGACTATGTGGATCACAACAAACTGTGGAACATTCTGAAAGAGATGGGAATACCAGACCACCTGACCTGCCTCTTGAGAAACCTACATTCAGGTCAGGAAGCAACAGTTAGAACTGGACATGGAACAACAGACTGGTTCCAAATAGGAAAAGGAGTACATCAAGGCTGTATATTGTCACCTTGCTTATTTAACTTACATGTAGAGTACATCATGAGAAACGCTGGGCTGGAGGAAGCACAAGCTGGAATCAAGATTGCTGAGAGAAATATCAATAACCTCAGATATGCAGATGACACCGCCCTTATGGCAGAAAGTGAAGAAGAACTAAAGAGCCTCTTGATGAAAGTGAAAGAGGAAAGTGAAAAGGTTGACTTAAAGCTCAACATTTGGAAAACTAAGATCATGGCATCCGGTCCCATCACCTCATAGCAAATAGATGGGGAAACAGTGGAAAGAGTGGCTGACTTTATTTTTTTTGGGTTCCAAAATCACTGCAGATAGTGACTGCAGCCATGAAATTAAAAGATGCTTACTCCTTGAAGGAAAGTTATGACCAAATTAGATAGCATGTTAAAAAGCAGAGGCATTACTTTACCAACAAAGGTCCACGTAGTCAAAGCTATGGTTTTTCCAGTAGTAATGTATGGATGTGAGAGTTGGACTATATAGAAAGCTGAGCACCAAAGAATTGATGCTTTTGAACTGTGGTGTTGGAGAAGACTCTTGAGAGTCCATTGGACTGCAAGGAGATCCAACCAGTCCATCCTAAAGGAGATCAGTCTTGAGTCTTCATTGGAAGGACTGATGTTGAAGCTGAAACTCCAATACTTTGGCCACCTGATGTGAAGAGCTGACTCATTTGAAAAGACCCTGATTTTGGGAAAGATTGAAGGCAGGAGGAGAAGGGGACGACAGAGGATGAGATGGTTGGATGCCATCACTGGTTCAAAGAACATGAGTTTGGGTAAACTCCTGGAGATAGTGAAGGACTGGGAATCCTGGCATACTGCAGTCCAAGGGGTCACAGAGTCAGACACAAACAACAGCAACAAGAACAACAGCAAAGCAAACATTCAGTTTAAGCAAGGTCACCAACATGTACTAAGTGTGTACTGTAATTCAGTGTTCTGTTATTTGCCCTAATCAGTGATGTTTAAAATAAGCATCGAGTTAATAATTACAGAATTAGTTGGTTAAAATGAGAATAAGAAATGTTGGTTTTGCAACCTTGAATAAACCAAGTCACAAGGATTTTTTTTACCCAGGACAAAGAGCCATCATTTGCTACCTGAATTACATAGTGTACACTCTGAGAGAGCTGCAATACTTTACTTTGGATCCAAAAAAAAAAAAGAGCTGAGTTGCTCTCTTTTCAGTAATCATTTTATTACTCTGCTCTGCTTCTCCCTCCATCTGGGAAAGTTTCTGTTGTTCTTTTATCTTTCTGTAGAACGAAAGAATCATAGATATTTTAGAGGAAGGAGGGCCTCAGAAATCCAATAGTTTCATTCCTACGTTATTTTTAGGAATTGCTGACTTAGTGAAGTTAAATGGCACCAACACATCAGTACAAGACCCTATCTTAGGGTCTAGGTTTCCCAACACCCAGTTCAAGAACTTCTCCCATCAAAGAGATTTCCTGTGGGTGTCTAGGAACTTCCTTCCCTTGTAGTTCAGTCAGTAAAGAATCAGCCTGCAATGCAGGAGGCCTGGGTTTGATTCTTGGGTCAGGAAGATCCCCTGGGAAGGAATAGTAACCCACTCCAGTATTCTTGCGTGGAGAATTCCATGGTCAGAGGAGTCCAGCAGGATACAGTCCATGATGTCGCAAGAGTTGGGCACGACTTAGCAACTAAACCACCAAGGGTGTCCAGGAGGACATCAACATGAAGCTCTCCACAGTTAAAGCTTGGGCAGAATTGTATGTTCAAATTTTCTTCATTGAAGCATAATATACCTAAGGAAGGTTGACTATGTCTTCAATGTACAGCTTGGTGAATTATCATGTGAATATATACTGTGTAGCCAACAAACAGGTCAAGAAAAAGAATTAGCCAAGACCCAGAAGCCCCTTTATATCCCCTCTACTCACTACTTACCCCCTACCCGAAATGTGTTGTTTCATGCCATAGGTTAGTTTTGCCTGTTTGAAATCTTTAAATAAGTGGAATCATAAATTTTCTCTTTTGTATCAATCTTTTTTCACTTGATAATTCATTTGTGAGTTCAGGCAAATTTTTTACCATCTGAGCCACCAGGGAGGCTTGAGTTTATTTCATGTTGTTACAAATTCTACAATTTATTTTTTACATTGTATTGTTATGGATATTTAGATGCTTCTAGATTGGCAGTATTTGGAATGGTGTCATTATAACATTCTTTTTTTCTTTTAAAATCTAATAACTTTGACATCTCTTTCTGCACTACTTTCTTTTTAAAATTCATTTTTATTGGAGTATAGTTGCTTTACAATATTGTGTTAGTCTCTACCATACAGCAAAATGAATCAGCCATACATATACACACACCCACTTCGTTTTGAATTTCCTTCCCATTTAGGTCACCACAGAGCATTTAAGTAGAGTTCCCTGTGCTATACATGAGATTCTCTATGTTATCGTTTTTTAAAAAGATTTATTTATTTTTATTTTGGCTATGCTGGATCTTCATTGCTGTGCAAGGGCTTTCTCTAGTTGCATTGACTGGGGACTACTCTCCAGCTGTGCTGCTCAAGACTTCTCAGTGTGGTGGCTTCTCTTGTGAAGCATGGGCTTTAAGGCATGTGGGTTTCAGTAGTTGTGGCACATGGGCTTCGTTGCTTCTCTGTGGGAGAATAAGTTGCATGTGGAATCTTCCTGGAGCAAGGACTGAACCCAAGTCTTCTGCATTGGCAGGCAGATTCTCAACCAATGGACCACCAGAGAAGCCCAGTTATTTATTTTATACACAGTATCAATAGTGCATATTTGTCCATCCCTAACCCTTTCACCCTTATCCCTGTTGGTATTCATATATTTGTTCTCCACATCTGTGTCTCTATTTGTGCTTTGCATATAGGATCATCTATACAGTCATGCTCAAAATTCTCCAAGCCTGGCTTCAGCAGTATGTGAACTGTGAACTCCCAGATGTTCAAGCAGGTTTTAGAAAAGGCAGAGGAACCAGAGATCAAATTGCCAACATCCACTGGATCATGGAGAAAGCAAGAGAGTTCCAGAAAAACATCTATTTCTGCTTCATTGACTATGCCAAAGCCTTTGACTGTGTGGATCACAATAAACTGTGGAACATTCTGAAAGAGATGGGAATCCCAGACCACCTGTCCTGCCTCTTGAGAAACCTGTATGCAGGTCAGGAAGCAACAGTTAGAACTGGACATGGAACAACAGACTGGTTCCAAATAGGAAAAGGAGTGCGTCAAGGTTGTATATTGTCACCTTGCTTATTTAATTTATATGCAGAGTACATCATGAGAAACGCTGGGCTGGAAGAAGCACAAGCTGGAATCAAGATTGCCGGGAGAAATATCAATAACCTCAGATATGCAGATGACACCACCTTTATGGCAGAAAGTGAAGAGGAACTCAAAGGCCTCTTGATGAAAGTGAAAGAGGAGAGTGAAAAGGTTGGCTTGAAGCTCAACATTCAGAAAACGAAGATCATGGCATCTGGTCCCATCACTTTATGGGAAATAGATGGAAAAACAGTGGAAACATGTCAGACTTTATTTTTTTGGGCTCAAAAATCACTGCAGATGCTGATTGCAGCCAGGAAATTAAAAGACGCTGACTCCTTGGAAGGAAAGTTATGACCAACCTAGATAGCATATTAAAAAGTAGAGACATTACTTTGCCAACAAAGGTCCGTCTAGTCAAGGCTATGGTTTTTCCCGTGGTCATGTATGGATGTGAGAGTTGGACTGTGAAGAAAGCTGATCGCTGAAGAATTGATGCTTTAGAACTGTGGTGCTGGAGAAGACTCTTGAGAGTCCCTTGGATTGCAAGGAGATCCAACCAGTCCATTCTGAGGGAGATCAATCCTGGGTGTTCATTGGAAGGACTGATGCTAAAGCTGAAACTCCAATATTTTGGCCACCTCATGGGAAGAGTTGACTCACTGGAAAAGACTCTGATGCTGGGAGGGATTGGGGGTGGGAGGAGACAGAGATGACAGAGAATGAGATGGCTGGATGGCATCACCGACTCGATGGACATGAGTCTGAGTGAACTCCAGGAATTGATGATGGACCGGGAGGCCTGGCGTGCTGTGATTCATGGGGTCGTGGAGAGTCGGACACGACTGAGCGACTGAACTGAACTGAAATACCGTTTTTCTAGATTTCACATATATGTGTTAATATATGATATTTGTTTTATTTTTAATTAATTATTTTAATTAGAGGCTAATTACTTTACAATGAACACCCAGGATTGATCTCCTTTATTTTTTTAAAATTTATTTTATTGGAGGCAATATACCTTACATTAATATATTGGTTGGTTTTGCCATACATTGACACGAATCTAACCCGGGTGTACATGTGTTCTCTTTCTTGAATCCCCCTCCCACCTCCCTCTTCCCCATATCCTCCCTCCAGATCATCTCCGTGCACCAGCCCCAAGCATCCTATATCATGCGTCGAACCTGGACTGGTGATTCATTTCACATATGATAATATACATGCTACAATGCCGTTCTCCCCAATCATCCCACCTTCACCCTCTCCCACGGAGTCCCAAAGACTGTTCTATATACCTATGTCTCTTTTGTGAAGAGGAACTCAAAGGTCTCTCGATGAAAGTGAAAGAGGAGGGTGAAAAGGTTGGCTTGAAGCTCAACATTCAGAAAACGAAGATTATGGCATCTGGTCCCATCACTTCATGGGAAATAGATGGGGAAACAGTGGAAACCGTGTCAGACTTTATTTTTTTGGGCTCCAAAATCACTGCGGATGCTGATTGCAGCCAGGAAACTAAAAGACACTCCTAGGAAGGAAAGTTATGATCAACCTAGATAGCATATTAAAAAGCAGAGACATTACTTTTCCAAACAAGGTCCGTCTAGTCAAGGCTATGGTTTTTCCAGTGGTCATGTATGGATGTGAGAGTTGGACTGTGAAGAAAGCTGATCGCTGAAGAATTGATGCTTTTGAACTGTGGTGCTGGAGAAGACTCTTGAGAGTCCATTGGACTGCAAGGAGATCCAACCAGTCCATTCTAAAGGAGATCAATCCTGGGTGTTCATTGGAAGGACTGATGCTAAAGCTGAAACTCCAATACTTTGGCCAACTCATGCGACGTGTTGACTCACTGGAAAAGACTCTGATGCTGGGAGCAATTGGGGGTAGGAGGAGACAGGGACGACAGAGAATGAGATGGCTGGATGGCATCACCGACTCGATGGACATGAGTTTGAGTGAACTCCGGGATTTGGTGATGGACAGGGAGGCCTGGCATGCTGTGGTTCATGGGGTCGCAGAGAGTCGGACACGACTGAGCGACTGAACTGAACTGAACTGAACTGATGCAGGGTTAAGGTTACCATCTTTCTAAATTCCATATATATGCGTTAGTATACTGTATTGATATTTTTCTTTCTGACTTACTTCACTCTGTATAATAGGCTCCAATTTCATCCACCTCATTAGAACTGATTCAAATGCATTCTTTTTGATGGCTGAAAAATACTCCATTGTGTATATGTACCAAAGCTTTCTTATCCATTCATCTGCAGATGGACATCTAGGTTGCTTCCATGTCCTGGGTATTACAAACAGTGCTGCAATGAGCATTGGAGTACATGTGTCTCTTTCAATTCTGGTTTCCTCGGTGTGTATGCCCAGTAGTGCGATTGCTGGATCATGTGGCAGTTCTATTTCCAGGTTTTTGAGGAATCTCCACACTGTTCTCCATAGTGGCTGAATTAGTTTGCATTCCCACCAACAGTGTAAGAGGGTTCCCTTTTCTCCACACCCTCTCAAGAATTTATTGCATGTAGACTTTTGGATAGCAGCCATTCTGACTGGTGTGAAATGGTATCTCATGGTGGTTTTGATTTGCATTTCTCTGATTATGAGTGATGTTGAGCAAATTCTCATGTGTTTGTTAGTCATCTTTATGTCTTCTTTGGAGAAAGGTCTGTTTAGTTATTTGGCCCATTTTTTTGATTGGGTCATTTTTTTTGTGGAATTGAGCTGCAGGAGCTGCTTGTATATTTTGGAGATTAATCCTTTATCAGTTGCTTCATTTGCTATGATTTTCTCCCATTCTGAAAGCTGTCTTTTCACCTTGCTTATAGTTTCCTTTGCTGTGCAGAAGCTTTTGATTTTAATTATGTCCCATTTGTTTATTTTTGCTTTTATTTCCAATATTCTGGGAGGTGGGTCATGGAAGATCCTGCTGTGATTTATGTCGGAGAGTGTTTTGCCTACGTTCTCCTCTAGGAGTTTTGTAGTTTCTGGTCTACATTTAGATCTTTAATCCATTTTGAGTTTATTTTGGTGTATGGTGTTAGGAAGTGTTCTAGTTTCATTCTTTTACAAGTGGCTGACAAGTTTTCCCAGCAGCACTTGTTAAAGAGACTGTCTTTTCTCCATTTTATATTCTTGCCTCCTATGTCAAAGATAAGGTGTCCATATGTGCATGGATTTATCTCTGGGCTTTCTATTTTGTTCCATTGATCTATATTTCTGTCTTTATGCCAGTACCATACTGAAACCCAAATAAGACGGTAGGTATTTCGAGGGGGCATCAGAGGGCAGACACACTGAAATCATAATGACAGGAAAGTAGTCAATCTGATCACATGGACCACAGCCGAATGTGGTCCACTGGAGAAGGGAATGGCAAACCACTTCAGTATACTTGCCTTGAGAACCCCATGAACAGTATCAAAGGGCAAAATGATAGGATACTGAATGAGGAATTCCCCAGGTCGGTAGGTGCCTAGTATGCTACTGGAGATCAGTGGAGAAATAACTCTTGAAGGGATGGAGCAAAAGCAAAACCAATACCTAGTTGTGAATGTGAATGGTGATAGAAGCAAGGGAATACCAGACCACCTGACCTGCCTCTTGAGAAGCCTGTATGCAGGTCAGGAAGCAACAGTCAGAACTGTACATGGAACAACAGACTGGTTCCAAATAGGAAAAGGAGTATGTCAAGGCTGTATCTGTCACCTTGCTTATTTAACTTATATGCAGAGTACACAATGAGGAACGCTGGGCTGGAAGAAGCACAACCTGGAATCAAGATTGCTGGGAGAAATATGAATAACCTCAGATATGCAGATGACACTACCTTGTGTCAGAAAGTGAAGAGAAACTCAAAAGCCTCTTGCTGAAAGTGAAAGAGGAGAGTGAAAAGGTTGGCTTGAAGCTCAACATTCAGAAAACAAAGATCATGGCATCTGGCCCCATCACTTCATGGGAAATAGATGGAAAAACAGTGGAAACCGTGTCAGACTTTATTTTTTTGGGCTCCAAAATCACTGCAGATGCTGATTGCAGCCATGAAATTAAAACACGCTTACTCCTTGGAAGGAAAGTTATGACCAGCCTAGATAGCATATTAAAAAGCAGAGACATTACTTTGGTCATGTATGGATGTGAGAGTTGGACTGTGAAGAAAGCTGATCGCCGAAAAATGGATGCTCTTGAACTGTGGTGTTGGAGAAGACTCTTGAGAGTCCCTTGGACTGCAAGGAGATCCAACCAGTCTATTCTAAAGGAGATCAATCCTGGGTGTTCATTGGAAGGACTGATGCTAAAGCTGAAACTGTAGTCTTTGGCCACCTCATGCGACGAGTTGACTCACTGGACAAGACTCTGATGCTGGGAAAGGTTGGGGGCGGGAGGAGAAGGGGACAACAGAGAATGAGATGGCTGGATGGCATCACCGACTCTGTGGACATGAGTTTGAGTGAACTCCGGGAGTTGGTGATGGACAGGGAGGCCTGGCGTGCTGTGATTCATGGGGTCGCAGAGAGTCGGACACGGCTGAGCGACTGAACTGAACTGATACTGTCTTGATTACTGTGGCTTTGTAGTAGAGCCTGAAGTCCGGCAGGTTAATTCCTCCAGTTCCATTCTTCTTCTTCAAGATTGTTTTGGCTATTCGAGGTTTTTTGTATTGCCATACAAATTGTAAGATTATTTGTTCTAGTTCTGTGAAAAATATCGTTGGTAGCTTGATAGGGATTGCATTGAACGTATAAATTACTTTGGGTAGTATACTCATTTTCACAATATTTATTCTTCCAATCCACAAACACGGTATATTTCTTCATCTATTAGTGTCCTCTTTGATTTCTTTCACTAGTGTTTTATAGTTTCCTATGTAAAAGTCTTTTGTTTCCTTAGGTAGATATATTCCTAAGTATTTAATTCTTTTCGTTGCAACCGTGAATGGAATAGTTTCCTTAATTTCTCTTTCTATTTTCTCATTATTAGTGTATAGGAATGCAAGGGATTTCTGTGTGTTGATTTTATATCCTGCAACTTTACTGTGTTCATTGATTAGCTCTAGCAGTTTTCTGGTAGAGTCTTCAGGGTTTTCTGTGTAGAGGATCATGTCATCAGCGAACAGTGAAATTTTTACTTCTTCTTTTCCTATTTGTATTCCTTTTGTGTCTTTTCCTGCTCTGATTGTTGTAGCCAAAACTTCCAGAACTATGTTGAACAGTAGTGGTAAGAGTGGGCACCCTTGTCTTGTTCCTGCCTTTACGGGAAATGCTTTCAGTTTTTCACCATTGAGGATAATGTTTGCTGTGGGTTTGTCATATACAGGCTTTTATTATGTTGAGATATGTCCCTTCTATTCCCACTTTCTGGAGGGTTTTTATCATAAATGGATGTTGAATTTTGTCGAAGGCTTTCTCTGCATCTATTGAGATAATCCTATGGTTTTTATTTTTCAGTTTGTTAATTTGGTGTATTACGTTGATTGATTTGCGGATATTGAAGAATCCTTGCATTCCTGGGATAAAGCCCACTTGGTCATGATGTATATCTTCTTAATGTGTTGTTGGATTCTGATTGCTAGAATTTTGTTAAGGATTTTTGCGTCTATGTTCATCAGTGATATTGGCCTGTAGTTTTCTTTTTTTGTGGGATCTTTACCAGGTTTTGGGATTAGGGTGATGGCGGCCTCATAGAATGAGTTTGGAAGTTTCCCTTCCTCAGCAATTTTCTGGAAGAGTTTGAGTAGAATTGGTGTTAGCTCTTCTCTAAATTTTTGGTAGAATTCATCTGTGAAGCCGTCTGGACTTGGGCTTTTGTTTGCTAGAAGATTTCTGATTACAGTCTCTATTTCCGTGCTTGTGATGGGTCTGTTCCGATTTTCTATTTCTTCCTGGTTCAGTTTTGGAAAGGTGTACTTTTCTATGAATTTGTCCATTTCTTCCAAGTTATTCATTTTATTGCCATATAATTGCTGATAGTATTCTCTAATAATCCTTTGTATTTCTGTGTTGTCGGTTGTGATCTTTCCATTTTCATTTCTAATTTTATTGATTTGGTTCTTCTCCCTTTGTTTCTAGATGAGTCTGGCTAGTGGTTTGTCAATTTTATTTACCTTCTCAAAGAACCAGCTTTTGGCTTTGTTGATTTTTGCTATGGTCTCTTGTTTCTTTTGCATTTATCTCTGCCCTAATTTTTAAGATTTCTTTCCTTCTACTAACCCTGGGGTTCTTCATTTCTTCCTTTTCTAGTTTTTTTAGATGCAGAGTTAGGTTATTTAGTTGACTTTTTTCTTGTTTCTTGAGGTGTGCCTGTATTGCTATGAACTTCCCCCTTAGCACTGCTTTTACAGTGTCCCAGAGGTTTTGGGTTGTTGTGTTTTCATTTTCATTCATTTCTCTGCATATTTTGATTTCTCTTTTAATTTCTTCTATGGTTTGTTCATTATTCAGCAGCGTGTTGTTCAGCCTCCATATGTTGGCATTTTTAATAGTTTTTCTCCTGTAATTGATATCTAATCTTACTGCATTGTGGTCAGAAAAGATGCATGGAATGATTTCAATTTTTTTTGAATTTACCAAGGCTAGATTTATGGCCCAGGATGTGATCTATCCTGGAAAAGGTTCCGTGTGCACTTGAGAAAAAGGTGAAATTCATTGTTTTGGGGTGAAATGTCCTATAGAGATCTATTAGGTCTAACTGGTCTATTGTATCATTTAAAGTTTGTGTTTCCTTGTTAATTTTCTGTTTAGTTGATCTATCCATAGGTGTGAGTGGGATATTAAAGTCTCCCAGTATTATTGTGTTATTGTTAATTTCCCCTTTCATACTTGTTAGTAATTGTCTTACATATTGCTGTGCTCCTATGTTGGGTGCATAAATATTTATAATTGTTATATCTTCTTCTTGGATTGATCCTTTGATCATTATGTAGTTTCCTTCTTTGTCTCTTTTCACAACCTTTGTTTTAAAATCTATTTTATCTGATATGAGTATTGCTACTCCTGCTTTCTTTTGGTCTCTTTTTGCGTGGAATATCTTTTTCCAGCCCTTCACTTTCAGTCTGTATGTGTCCTCATTTTGAGGTGGGTCTCTTGTAGACAACATATGTGGGGGTCTTGTTTATGTATTCATTCAGCGAGCCTTTGTCTTTTGGTTGGGGCATTCAACCCATTTACATTTAAGGTGATTATTGATAAGTATGATCCCGTTGCCATTTTCTTTATTGTTTTGGGTTCGAGTTTATACACCCTTTCTGTGTTTCCTGTCTAGAGAAGGCCCTTTAGTATTTGTTGGAGAGCTGGTTTGGTGATGCTGAATTCTCTCAGCTATTGCTTGTCTGTAAAGCTTTTGATTTCTCCTTCATATTTGAATGAGATCCTTGCTGGGTATAGTAATCTGGGCTGTAGGTTACTTTCTTTCATCACTTTAAGTATGTCTTGCCATTCCCTCCTGGCCTGAAGAGTTTCTGCTGAAAGATAGATGTTACCCTTATGGCCATCCCCTTGTGTGTTATTTGTTGTTTTTCCCTTGCTGCTTTTAATATTTGTTCTTTGTGTTTGATCTTTGTTAATTTGATTAATATGTGCCTTGGAGTATTTTGTCTTGGGTCTATCCTGTTAGGGACTTTCTGTGTTTCTTAGACTTGGGTGATTATTTCCTTCCCCATTTTAGGGAAAATTTCAACTATTATCTCCTCAAGTATTCTCTCATGGTCTTTCTGTTTGTCTTCTTCTGAGACTCCTATGATTCGAATGTTGGGGTGTTTAATATTGTCCCATATGTCTCTAATATTGTCCTCATTTCTTTTAATTCTTTTTCCATCTCTGTTTCATTTATTTCTACAATTCTATCTTCTAGCTCGCTTATCTTATCTTCTGCCTCCGTTATTCTACTGTTTGTTCCCTCCAGAGTGTTTCTGATCTCATCTATTTCATTATTCATTGTATATTGACTCTTTTTTATTTCCTCTAATTCCTTATTAAACCTTTCTTGCATCTTCTCAATTCTTTTCTCCAGTTTATTTATCTGTAACTCCATTTTGCTTTCCAGATTTTGAATCATTTTCACAATTAAAATCAGAAATTCTTTATTGGGTAGGTTCCCTATATCTTCCTCTTTTGTTTGTGTTGGTGGGCATTTATCCTGTTCCTTTACTTGTTGGGTATTTCTTTGCCTCTTCATCTTGCTTATATTGCTGTGTTCGGGGTGGCCTTTCTGTTTTCTGGCAGTTTGTGGAGTTCTCTTTATTATGTAGTTACCTCGTTGTGTGTCGGGTTGGATGGGTGACTTGTCAAGGTTCCCTGGTTAGGGAAGCTTGTGTCGATGTTCTGGTGGGTGGAGCTGGGTTTCTCCTCTCTGGAGTGCAATGAAGTGTCCAGTAATGAGTTTGAGATGTCAGTGGGTTTGGAGTGACTTTGTGCAGCCTGTATATTGAAGCTCAGTGCTATTCTCCTGTGTTGCTGGATAGTTTGCATAGTATGTCTTTCACTGAAACTTGTTGACCCTTGGGTGGTGCCTGGTTTCAGTGTATGTATGGAGGCATTTGATGAGTACCTATCAATTACTGTTCTCTGGAACAGGAGATCTCTGGTGTTCTCAGGATTTGGACTTAAGCCTCTACCTCTGTTTTTCAGTCTTATTCTTGCAATAGGCTGAAGACTTCTCCCTCTGTTACGTCCAAGGCAGTTCCTTCTGCTGAAAAAGCTCTTCTGTTTTCTGGTCTCCTCAGTGTCTAATTCCCATCCTGACACCAGGATGCGGTGGTGGGCACTTTTTTTTCCCCTGGCTCACCTGTTCATCCTGCTGTGGGGAGGGAGGAACGCAGCTAACAAATATCCCTGGCGTCTGTGGGGAGTGCTTGCAGTGTCTCGGCTACACTGGGAATGCTCCCGCTCGAGGCATGTGTGCTTTCCCTGTTTATGCTGCTTAGGCTCTAGGTTGCTCTGCCGGGAGCTGTCCGCGTCCAGCGCTGGGTTGCATGCACTTCCCAGGTCTGAGCGGCTCAGGTTCAGGTCCTTGGGTACTCCACAAAGGCACAGACTTGGCTGGGCCTGCGTTTTATGCCTTCCCCGGTCCGAGCAGCTCAGGTGACCAGGCGTTTGGCAAGCGCGGTCACTGGGACTTATCGCCTTCCCGCTCCCTGCCACTTGGTTTTCTGGGAGTATAACCGGCGCGCTGTGTCAGGCGGATATTGACTGGCCCAAACCCAAGAAATCTTGGTTAGCAAGGAAGCCTGCCTGCAGCTTGGCATGGGAAGCCTCTCTGGGGCCATGGCTGCCCCTGCCCTGGCACTGGCTGCCCTCTCCACCCGCGTCGGTGGGGGCTGGGGGATGGGCCGCCCGCTGCTGTCTTGCTCCGCTTAGCGCCCTGTTCTATGGGCGGGGCTGGCGGAGTCCTGGGTTGGGTCTTTTCACAGGCTTTTCGTAGTCTTTTCGCCTTTTAGCTGCAGCGTCTGTTTTGCTATTTTAAGTTCGCGCCCTCAGTTTGCCCTGTTTCCTTCAAGCCCGGTTCTCCCTCTAAGCGCCACCGCCCACGCCTTCCTGCCCAGCCCCCGCCTGCTAGTGGGGGCCGTGGGCGTCTGCTCCACTTCTCCGCTGAGAGTTTCCTCTGGGCACTTAGTCTGTGAGTTTTAATTATTTATGTCTTTTGTCTCCCAGTTATGTGGCCCTCTGAGGTTCCACTGGCCAGTGTTTCCAGGTGTTTGGAAACTTCTCTCTTTTTTTTTTTTAAAGCCTCCTTTCTTGGGATGGAGCTCAGTCCCTCCCTCTTTTGTCTCTCTTTTTATCTTTTATACTATTTCCTACCACCTTTCGAACACTATGGGCTGCTTTTCTGAGTGCCTGATGTCCTCTGCTGGTATTCAGAAGTTGTTTTGTGGGATTTACTCAGGGTTCAAATGTTCTTTTGCTGATTTTGTGGGGGAGAAAGTGGCCTCCCCGTCCTATTCCTCCGCCATCTTCTCGTGTTCCCCCCCAATATATGATATTTGTTTTCTTCTTTCTGACTTACCTCACTCAGTATGACATAATCTAGGTCCATCCACATCTCTACTAATGATCCAACTCTGTTCCTTCTTATGGATGAGTAATATTTCATTGTATATATGCACCACATCTTTGTTTTCCATTCCTCTGTTGATGGACTTTTAGGTTGCTTTCATATCCTGGCTATTGTAAATAGTGCTGTTATGAACATTCAGTTCAGTTCAGTTCAGTCACTCAGTTGTGTCTGACTCTGTGACCCCATGAACAACAGCATGCCAGGCCTCCCTATCCATCACCAACTCCTGGAGTCCACCCAAACTCATGTCCATCGAGTCAGTGATGCCATCCAACCATCTCATCCCCTGTCGTCCCCTACTCTTCCTTTCCTCAATCTTTCCCAACAACCACTCTTTCCATTGTCCCCATCTATTTACCATGAAGTGATGGGACCAGATGCCATGATCTTCGTTTTCTGAATGTTGAGCTTCAAGCCAACTTTTCCACTCTCCTCTTTCACTTTCATCAAGCAGCTCTTTAGTTCTTCTTCACTTTCTGCCATAAGAGTGGTGTCATCTGCATATCTGAGGTTATTGATATTTCTCCCGGCAATCTTGATTCCAGCTTGTGCTTCCTCCAGTCCAGCGTTCCTCATGATGTACTCTGCGTATAAGTTAAATAAGCAGGGTGACAATATACAGCCTTGATGTACTCCTTTTCCTATTTGGAACCAGTCTGTTGTTCCATGTCCAGTTCTAACTGTTGCTTCCTGACCTGCATGCAGGTTTCTCAAGAGGCAGGTCAGGTGGTCTGGTATTCCCATCTCTTTCAGAATTTTCCACAGTTTATTGTAATCCACACAGTCAAAGGCTTTGGCATAGAACATTGGAGTGCATGTATCTTTTTAAATTGATTTTCTCTGGGTATATGCTCAGGAATGGGATTGCTGGATCATAGTGTAGTTCTATTTTTAGTTTTTTAAGGAACTTCCATTCTGTTTTCCATTGTTGCTGTATCAAATTACACTCCCACCAATAATTTTTAAATACGGCTTCTTGATATTCCAATGTACTGCATTTCTGTTCAGTACATACCTACAAGTGGAATTGTTGGATAGGCATGTATTCACTTTAAGTGCATACATGTGTGTGTGTGTATGTGTGTGTGCTCAGTCACTCAGTCATATTCAAACCTTTGCGATGCTAGAGACCCACCATGCTTCTCTGTCCATGGGATTTTTCACAGGCAAGAATATTTGAGTGGGATGTCATTAGTTAACACTGCCAAATAATTGGATAAATGATTCAATCAATTTATGATTTACTTTGAGAGTGCCAGCTCCTTCACTTTCTTGCCAACTCTTAACATAATCTATCTTTTTCCATTTTAAGTATTCTGATGGGTATATAATAATACTTCATTGAGGTTTCAATTTGCATTTCTGTGAAGCTTATTAACAATGCTGAGCACTTTTTCAGATGTCCACTAGCAGTATCAAATCTTTTGTGAAAGGCTTGTGTATTTGGAAATGAACCAAAACATAAACATACAGGTATATACATAATTACATAGTGCAAGTGTATAGGAAAGTTGGTAGTATGTATTTTGAATCAGTTGAGAGTAAAATACTGATCCAATGTTCTAAAGACCTGAACACTTAGTATGCATTTTCTTAAAACTAGATGATTTTTCTGTTTAACCATAATAAAACTTAAATACAAACAGGAAATTGATATTGATTCATTTGGACCATCTGATTCTTATCTCTGTCTTTAACCAGTACATTCCAAAGATATTCCTTATGTCCAGTTCCTTAGAATCACATCCTGCAATTTAGTTGTCATGTCTCCTTAGTCACATTCAGTCTGGAAGAGTTCCTCAGTCTTTCCTTGACTTCCACTCTTGAAGAGTATAGTCGGGGTATTTGTAAAATGTCCCTCAGTTTGAGTTTATCTGATATTTCCTCGTCTCAATGGACATGAGTTTTGGTAAACTCCAGGAGCCAGTGATGGACAGGGAGGCCTGGCATGCTGTGGTTCATGGGGTCACAGAGTTGGACACAACTGAGCTACTGAACTGAACTGATGTTTCCTCATGATTAGATTCAGGTTGTGTATCTTTGACAGGAATATTACAAAATAGGGTTTTTTCTTTTTACTGAATCCTGTGAGGTGACAATTTCGATCTGTACATCACAGATGCTATTTACTTTGAGGTTACTTGGTTAGGTTAGTATTTGTCAGCCTCCTCTCAACAACGTGGATGGGCTATGACTTTTCAAACAAGGTAGCTCCCCCCATCTGCTCCATGTGGTGCCCTCCTTACCTCTCTTGGCTCTGATACTCCATACTGGGGTGTCCCTCAGTGGGAGTGCTTTCTTCACCCTACTTCATGCTAAGTCCCTTCCCCAGGTTGTCTCATACTCTGCCTCTGCACCCTCATCCCCACCCCAAACCAAGACAGCTCAATAAACAAGTATTTTCAAAAAAAGTTAATCAAACTTCAACAATAAAATTACAAAGTAATTTTTTTAATGTGCATACCTTGGGACTTCCCTGGTGATCCAGTGGCTAAGACTCCATGCTCCCAATGCAGGCAGCCCAGGTTTCATCCCTGTTAGGGAACTAGATCCCACAGGCCTCAACCAGAGATCTCACATTCATATGCCACAATTAAGACCCAACATAGCCAAATAATTTTTTTTTAATTACATATCTTGTAATGACAACCCACAAAGAAAGAAATATGAAAGTTCAAGGAGTAGATGAAAAAAGTGATGCAGCATAATTATTCATCAGGTATTCACAATTCATGAAAAAGGCTAAATTTCAAAAACAGCAATAATTGGCAAAAATGTGGGAAACCCAGTACTGTCATACTCTAAGAAAAATGTAAAAGTACACCCACTTTGGAAAAAGATAGGTAAATATAACATCTATATGATGTCTGGGGACCATGGTTGAAGTGACAGCTAGAAAGACAGAACTGCCTGTCTCCCAGGCCAATGGCATCTACTGGCCTGGTGTGTCCTGGACCTCACAGAAGGGCAAGCTCAGAAGTTTAGGGAGAAACACAGGCTCTTTAATTTTTAGTTTTCACATTAGCACATGAGACTCTCAGCTTCTCATGAGTAGAGAACCCATTCTGGGGGGATAAGATTGGTTCACATTACCCACCAAACCTCCCATGATTGTGTGTTTTTCCAGTAGGGTTTTAAGCTGTACTTAGGGGAACCTTTTGCAGAGTTCCCAGAGTGTAACCTCAGCACCAGCCAATGATGGCTTTGTCCCTGACTCACTCATTTCCTTCCTTATTGATTCATTCCACAACCATTGTTAATGCAAGTTTGTGTGCCTGATGCACAGTGAGGCCAAACAAACTGAAAGGCTCAAATTTGGAGCAGAGAAAGATTTATTGCAAGTTGAGGTGGTTCATACCCTAAAAAGCCTTGAGTTCCCTGAATGGCTTTGGCAAAGCCTTTTTTTAAAGGGCAGGTGTGGTTGGCGGGGGTGATGGAACACAGGGTATGTGATCAGCCTTGGGTACAGTTCTCTGACTGACTGATGGTGAGGTAGCAGGGTGGTGTCATGAGGGTTAATATCAATCCTTAGGCTCCAACAGGCCTGGGGATATGTGCTTATGATCATCAATTGGTTCCCCCATTTGTTGGTAAGGGGGATTCACATCTGCAAAACAACTCAGAAAATGTGCATCAGATACTGGTATCTAGGTACTTTAGAGAGGAGCTAAAGCAGAGCATACAGGGGAAGGCCCCAGAGGCTCCTGCTCAGTTATACCATGAACAGGCACATCGCAGACAGAAGGTCTGCACTTCCCTCCTTCTTCAAAGAAACCCTCCAATAAAATCCATGAGAATCAGAATCTGTCCTTTTACTCTTTATACTTAACAAGACAAAACATTCTAAAAACAAATAAGGCATCAAGACTAGCCCAACCCTATGTACAGAAACTATTATGAACAACTGAAAAAAGCCTCAGAGTTTCCAAGGTGAGCTCCAGGCACTGTGTTGAGAGTCCAGTCGCAACTCTGCAGGAAGCTGGCTCAAAATCAAAGTCCAGGCAGCCTCTCTGCTGAATGTGGGAATGGGTACAGTAGGTAATGTGAAATCAAGGGACAGAGTGAAAGTTAATGATATGGCAAAAATGTCTAGGAGGATGTTGAAGTGTTAGTGGCTCAGTAGCGTCTGCCTCTGTGATCCTATGAACTGTAGCCTGTCAGGTTCCTCTGTCCATGGGATACTCCAGGCAAGAATACTGGAATGGGTTGCCATGCCTCCTCCAGGGAATCTTCCTGCCCGGGGATCGAATCCTGGTCTCATGCATTGCAAGCAGATTCTTTACCACCTGAGCCACCTGGGAAGCCCAGAGGACATTGGCTGTAGGTTGCAAGTCAAGTTCTCATTCAAGCATTCAAATCAAAGAGAACAATCCATCTTACACCAAAGTGGCTGAGAAGAGAAATAACCCACCTGACATGTCATCATAAAATTTTCCAGACTAAAGAAGGCTTCTTCGAAAGAGTATATTAACATGTTGAGGAAAAAGGAAATTAAATAGCTGAACTTTATCAACATAAAAAAGGGGAGCGCCTGGAGGTATTACCCTTCAAGGCAGATTGTGGCTTGGAACAAGAAGTGGGGTTTTCCTTAAGATCTACAGAAAGTGATTTTAAAAACCTCAAAGAAACACCAAGAAGGATCATTTCTTTACAAAGGCAGATTCTGTTCCCTGGAACTAAAATCTTGTGTTCTTTGGTTGAGATTTTGGGAGGTTGGACAAAATCTATTCATTTGTGGGGAGATTACAGACTTTACACAAAGATCTACCCAGCTGTGATTAAAGTCCAGCTTCCAGACATGGAACCTTAGGTAGCTGGTGATTCCCTTGGAGCATGTGCTCCCTGATCCCTGTCCATGGGTGCTGTTTCCTCTGAGACAGGAGGGTCCCACATTCCTTCCCTGGACCTTCTCCTTAAGGGAAGGCTCTATTCCTTTATTCTGAATCTGAAATTTCCCTTGGATCTGAAAGAGCTGGTCTTAAAATCAAAGAAAGGAAAGCCCCTCTTTTCCTCACAACCCCAAATCCAAGTCCCCACTTTAGTTGGAACCAATTTTTGGAAACCCCCAGGTTCCATTGCAGGTCCTGAAAATGATAAAACCTTGCGAGGAACCTCACCTCTAGGTGTCATCCTACGGGATTCTCCCCTTCATTGTCTGAAGAGTTTGCAGGCATTCTGAGGTCAGGCATTGAAAGCAGTTAAAACCAGCTGCCCAGCCTTGTTCCCAGTGACTCATTCTAGGGCAGGAGCTTGGAATTGGAGAGAAAGTGGGTTATCCTTTCATTTAAGTCCACTGATGTGGTGAGGAAGTTAATCCTTCCGATAATGATGGAGTGGCTTGATCAATCCCACCTTGCCATGTGTAACAGTGTTTCAACCTGGAGAAATTTTTCACAAGAAAACAGCTCACAGAAGTCACTGCAGGGTCACGCAAATTGGCATGTCCTGGAGAAGATAGAGTGATGGGGTACCACAAGAGGTGTATTCTTTGATGGTGAAGTTTTTCCACCCAGGACCAGTTCCCTGAGTGATTTCACTTGTGTTCACTTCACACGTTGCCAATACTATAGTTTTCTGAACAGTTTTTATTACACAAAATAGTTTACTCATTTAAAATGGCAACAAACTCCAGTACCCTTGCCTGGAAAATCTCATGGATGGAGAAGCCTGGTAGGCTACAGTCCATGGGGTCACAAAGAGTCGGACATGACTGAGCAACTTCACTTTTGCATTATTTAGATAAGTAGCATTTAAAAATTTTTTTTTTACATTTGTGCTGGGTTTTTTTCATTATGGTTCACAGGCCTCCCTTGTTGTGGTATGTGAGTTTAGTTGCCCCATAGCATGTAGGATCTTAGTTTCCCCTTCAGGGATCAAACCTGCATCAAAGAATGGCAGGTAGATTCTTAACCACTGGACCACCAGAGATGTCCCAATTAGCAGCAAATTTTAATTTAAGAAATCAGTCTACCTTTCCCTAAAATATACAATATTTTCTGTGAGAGATCAGCCACCAGAATCATTTGAAATGTCCAAACACTCTTCCCTTTTTTAATGTTTTCTAGTGTGAGGAGCTCCAGGGTGCCCCCAGGCTTCTCCTCAGATGCATGAGTCCTCCTCAAAGGACCTGGAGGATCCAAGAGACCCTTCATCCAGCCCTCAGCCCAAGAATCCAAGGCCAAGTCCAGGACAGTGAGGAAAACACTGCTCTGTCACTTGTTCTGAGCCCGCTCGAGCCAGGATCACTCCGTCCCCCTCACACTGGGAGCCCCTGCAGAAAGGATGCATGACTTAGAGCTGGCTTGAGGAAGGAGTCCCTGAATCCTCCACCTGCACCAACCACAATACAACATTGGCAGCACAGAATTCTTCATCATCCTAAGGGTGCTGTGACTCATTGTGTGCTGACTTCTGGGCCAACACCCTTGATCTGTGTCCAGCTGGAGCTCCAGGTTTCTGTGGCTCCTTCTGGGAACCTCATGCCCAGCCAGGAATTGAACATCATATCCTATGGATTCTATCCTCCCTGGGCTGGGGTCCTCACTGTGACCCTATCTCTACTGCCTCTGCCTCCATGTTGGGGGCAGTCACTTTTATGAAATTCTCCATAGTTTCCAGGTACCAAGGACCTGCTCTCAGCATTCAAGGCCTCCTTCCAAGCATACCTCCCACTGCCCTTCAGCACCCTCCCTCCTGGCACACAAGTGCACCCTGTACTCTCCTATCTGGACCTTCTCAGGCTGCTTCTTTATTATGGAAGGCCCTTTCCCTATCTTCCATGCTAATTCTTCTCCAAATTTGGAGACTAGCTCAAATGTTCTCCCACAAGGAGTGGTCACTGCTGTTGCAATCTCCACTCCCACTTCCCAAAGGGCTGGACGAGACTCTTCATCCTCTGTATCATCTGTCCTCTTGTATTTGGTCACTGTCATCCCCAATCCTGCATTTTTGTCCCATCCCACATCTCCATGTGCCTGAGGGCAGGGCCTCTGGGTCTCCATGTCAATCATCTTACAGTTTACCCTCTCTGACCTAGGGCTGGACCACAGCAAGAGTGCTGTGAATGCAGGAGTGCCAGTGGGGGCAGGGAGTTGGGCACTGAGTGGTGTCCTCCACCTCCTCTGAGCTCTAACTTGGATTGGCACTCAGGCCAACTACTTTAAGATACTTTTCTCTTATCCTCTCTTCTAAGAAGCTTCCTGTGAGAGATGATGATGTGGGAGTGATGTGACGGTTTCATGAAAGCCCACAGAGGCAAGTAAGAATTTTTTTTTTAATTATGAAGGCAGCAAGATACTTTGAATGGTTATTTGTCAGCTTTCACCTTGTTCTCATAGAATTATAATTCTGTCAAACACTGAAAATATATCTGAAAGCAGCAGAAACAGATGTTGAAAGATTCTTAGATGGATGTGACACTTCAGGTAAAATGTATTCCTTGGTTGGATGGATGTGGACCTAAATCATGAGTCATGGACAGGAGCAGTCCCTCATTATCTGCACTAATGGTTGTCCTGTAGGCAAGGTTGCCAAATTTAACATGTAAAAAATACAGGATATTGACTTAAATTTGGATTTCATTGCTGTATGATGCAAGGAACACAAAGCAGTTGCTCTGTGACAACCTAGAGGGGTGGGATGGGAAGGAGGGGAGAAGGAAGTTTAAGAGGGAAGGGACATGTGTACACCTTTAGCTGACTCATGTTGATGTATAGCAGAAACCAGCACAATATTGTAAAGCAATTATGCACCAATTAAAAATAAAATTAAATTCAAAAAATAAAAGCTTGAATTTCACATAAATAGTAAAGAGTTTTGTTTTTGCATCCTTTTTTTAATCCTAAGGAGATATACTTACATCACAAAATTATTTCTGTTAGGATGTTTACATTTGAACCATGCTGTCAGGCTTGTACCCAAGTTATTTTTGACTCTGGTTGGGTTAGGAGGTCTTTCCTGAGCTCTGTATGGCTGGTGAGCAGGGGCTCTGGAGCATGTGATGTATGAGGATAAATGAGCTGGGACTTAGAGCAAAGCTGATTCTGCAGGAAGGACATCCTGTCCTCGCTGAGTTAGCCCTCAGCTGGTCTGATTCCTGGTGGATCTCCAAAAGGGCTCTCTCTGCCTCCCAGGCCCACTGTGGCCTTATATCCTCACCTTCCAACTTCTTCTAAAGACCCCCTTTTCTAGCTAATGCCAGAAAATTCGAGTTACAGAGGTCAAACGGAGCAATAACATATGTGAGTTAATAAATATAGAACTAAAGGCATGATGTCCTGAAGGAGGGCAAGGCAACCCACTCCAGTATTCTTGCCTGGAGAATCCCCATGGACAGAGGAGCCTGGAGGACTACAGTCCATGGGGTTGCAAAGAGTCAGACGTGACTGAGTGACTAAGCACACAGCACAAAGGCATGATGACACAGAGAAAGAGAAGGCCATCAGTTCATAGGTCTTAGTGGCAAACCACAGAAACCAACTCAGGTTGATTTCAATAGGAAAGGAATTTCTGATAATGGGATTAGGTTACAAAATTTTTAGAATAAATGAACAGGTTCTATGAAACATGGGATCAGTGTCCATTCTATACGGCACTACTCAAGAGTGGACATCCCTACCACCACTGACAAGTGAAAGATTCCACCTATTGCACCACCAAGCCCTCCAGTACTGCACGCTACATTCCACTGAAGCCCAGCTGCCACTGCTGCCCTAGGAACTCAATGCAAGTGGGGGCTCCCAGTCTCTACCCCTCTGAGTCACTGGCTCCTGCTTAGAAGTCACCAGACCATGCCCTAGCCGCATGGGAGTCCAGGAAAACAAGAGTTTGGCATTTGCGTCTCCCACCTGGTGAGGCAACCTCTGCATCCCACTATGGCTAATAAGATTGGGGAAAGATCAAACACCCAAGGGATTGTGAGTGAAATACACAAGTGTCCACAGAGAAAGTAGATCAGATGGAGACCAGGTGAACTGATTATAAAATTACCAGACTGATTTCACTCTGTGGCTCTAATCCACACGACCAGAAGAAATTCTAAGACAAAACTACAAAAATGTTCTGTTCCTTTAGTAAATGATTTAGCCTTTTAGGAACTACCTTAAATGACAATACTGATATGGACATTTGCTTAAATATTATTGTCAAAAGCTTAATAAATTTTTTTTTGAAGTTTGTTATATATGTATATGCATTCTCTCTCTCTCTCTAGTTGGGAAAAGAGTAAAGATCATATTTGTGATTACATATAGTAACAATATAAAATTAAGGGTCTACTAAACATTTGAGTCTAGCACTGATGCCCTCTTGTTCTGGATACACACACACACACACACACAAATGCATGTACCCACATGCAAAATAGTTGTTTTGCTCTAAGAGTTCTAGGATACTGTATTGAACTTAAATAGTACATAAAATGTTTATAAGAATTTTATGAGACACTTCCCAGTAGTCATAAAAAAATGAGCAAAGACTTTTACCTCCACTTCCTCCTAGAATTCCATTAAAATAGTAAAGAAAATAATGTACAAAGTGAAACCACAAGGATAAATAGACTTGGCAGGGAGACAATAGCAGTGAAAGTGTGGAAGTAAGAATATGTTGTGTGTAAATGAGTAGTAACATTTTGGCAAACGTGAGGAAGGCAAAACCTAACCAGCAACTGCAGTTTGAGCAAGTTAAGCACTTTCTGGAGGCAGAAGCTCTGGACTGAATGCACCAGGACACCTGTGGTGAATCAGGTAGGTGGAAAATCGGGGGAGTCACTGCAAGTCTGAACACAGACTTGTTTGTCTAGAAAAAGCCTATTAGAAAGCTCATTCCCAGAAATTAAAAAAATGAATTATTCAGAATGAATCTTTCATGACTCTTCTTTTTGTTTTCTTTTTTAAAAATTAATTTATTTTTTATTTGAAGGATAATTGCTTACAGAATTTTGTTGTTTTCTGTCAAACCTCAACATGAATCAATCATAGGTATACATTATATCCCCTCCCTTTTGAACCTCCCTTCCATATTTTTCCCCATCCCACCCCTCTAGGTTGATACAGCCCCTGTTTGAGTTTCCTGAGACATATAGCAAATTCCCAATGGCTATCTATTTTACATATAGTAATGTAAGCTTCCATGTTACTCTTTCCATACATCTCACTCTCCTCCCCTCTCCCCATGTCCATAAGTCTATTCTCTATGTCTGTTTCTCTACTGTTGCCCTGTAAATAAACTCTTTAGTACCATTTTTCTAGTTTTCGTATATATGCATTCTGTTCAGTTCAGTCGCTCAGTCGTGTCTGACTCCTCGCGACCCCATGAATCACAGCACGCCAGGCCTCCCTGTCCATCACCAGCTCCCGGAGTTCACTCAAATTCATGTCCATCGAGTCGGTGATGCCATCCAGCCATCTCATTCTCTGTCGTCCCCGTCTCCTCCCACCCCCAACCCTCCTAGCATCAGACTCTTTTCCAGTGAGTCAACTTGTCGCATGAGGTGGACAAAGTATTGCAGTTTCAGCTTTAGCATCAGTCCTTCCAATAAACACCCAGGATTGATCTCCTTTAGAATGGACTGGTTGGATCTCCTTGCAGTCCAAGGGACTCTCAAGAGTCTTCTCCAACACCACAGTTCAAAAGCATCAATTCTTTGGCGCTCAGCTTTCTTCACAGTCCAACTCTCACATCCATATGTAACCATTGGAAAAACCATGGCCTTGACTAGATGGACCTTTGTTGGCAAAGTAATGTCTCGGTTTTTTAATATACTATCTAGGTTGGTCATAACTTTCCTTCCAAGGAGTAAGCGTCTTTTAATTTCCTGGCTGCAATCAGCATCCGCAGTGATTTTGGAGCCCCCAAAAATAAAGTCTGACACTGCATTAGAATATGATATTTAGCTTTCTCTTTCTGACTTACTTCATTCTGTATAATAGGTTCTAGGTTCATCCACCTCATTAGAGCTGACTTAAATGCATTCCTTTTTATGGCTGAGTAATATTCCCTGGGTATTCATTGGAAGGACTGATACTAAAGCTATAACTCCAATACTTTGGCCACCTCATGCGACGAGCTGACTCACTGGAAAAGACTCTGATGCTGGGAGGGATTGGGGGTGGGAGGAGAAGGGGACGACAGAGAATGAGATGGCTGGATGGCATCACCGACTTGATGGACTTGAGTTTGAGTGAACTCCGGGATTTGGTAATGGACAGGGAGGCCTGGCGTGCTGTGATTCATGGGGTTGCAAAGAGTCAGACACGACTGAGCGACTGAACTGAACTGAACTGAATATTCCATTGTGTATATGTACCACAACTTCTTTATCCATTCATCTGTTGATGAACATCTAGGTTGCTTCCATGTTCTAGCTATTGTAAATAGTTCTGCAATGAAAATGGGATACATGTGTCTTTTTCAACTTTGGTTTCCTCAGGGTATATGCCTAGGAGTGGGATTGCTGGATCATATGGTGCTTTTATTCCTAGTTTTTTTTTTTTTTTTAAGGAATTTCCATACTGTCTTCCATAGTGATTGACTCAATTTACATTCCCACCAACAGTGCAAGAGCATTCCCTTTTCTCCATATCCTCTCCAGCATTTATTGTTTGTAGAATTTTTCATGATGGTCATTCTGACCAGTCTGAGATGCTATCTCATTGTAGTTTTGATTTGCATTTCTCTCATAATGATAATGTTGAGCATCTTTTCAGGTGTTTGTTAGCCATCTGTATGTCTTCTTAGAAGAAATGTCTGTTTTGGTCGTTTTCCCACTTTTGGTTGGGTTGTTTCCTTTTCTGGCATTGAATTCTATGAGCTGCTTGTAAATTTTGGAAATTAATCCTTTGTCAGTTGTTTCATTTGCTATTATTTTCTCCCATTCCAAGGATTGTCTTTTCACCTTGCTTATAGTTTCCTTTGCTGTGCAAAAGCTTTTAAGTTTAGTCAAGTCCCACTTATTTACTTTAGGTTTTACTTCCATTACTCTAGGAGGTGGGTCATAGAGGATCTTGCTTTGATTTATGTTATCAAGTGTCTGTCTATGTTTTCCTCTAAGAGTTTTATAGTTTCTCATCTTACATTTAAGTCTTTAATCCATTTTGAGTTTACCTTTGCGTGTGGTGTTAGGAAGTGTTTTAATTTCATTTTTTTACATGTAGTTGTCCAGTTTTCCCAGAACCATTATTAAAGAGGCTGTCTTTGCCCCATTGTATATTCTTGCCTTCTTTGTCACTTGTTGGTCTAGAAAAAGCCCATAAGAAAGCTTATTCCCAGAAATTACAAAAATGAATTATTCAGAATGCATCTTTCTGTGACTCTTTTAAATCCATAATAACTTTCTACACCACACATCCTTATCACAATCATGGATGGTTGAGCTGTGTGATTATAAAAGTGAAGAAGGAAAGGTATGAAGAAAGAAAAAGGAAAATGGAAAAGTTGTTCTTAGTCAAAATAAAATAACACTGGTACCTAACTGGCATCTCAGCCACAGGGCGCCCATGGCCATAGGTAACTGAGCAGTGGTGGCAAGGTGCCTGGGACCTAAGCCCTGACCAGTAATGCTGAAGAAGCTTAAATTGAAAGGTTCTATGAAGACCTACAAGACCTTTTAGAGCTAACACCCAAAGAAGATGTCCTTTTCATTATAGGGGACTGGAATGCAAAAGTAGGGTCAAGAGATACCTGGAGTAACAGGCAAATTTGGCCTTGGAGTACAAAACAAAGCAGGTCAAAGGCTAACAGAGTTTTGCCAAGAGAACGCACTGGTCACAAGAAACACCTTCTTCCAATAACACAGGAGGTGACTCTACACTTGGACATCACCAGATGGTCAATACAGAAATCAGATTGATTATATTCTTTGCAGCCAAAGATGGAGAAGCTCTACACAGTCAGCAAAAACAAGACTGGGAGCTGACTGTGGCTCAGATCGTGAACTCCTTATTGCCAAATTCAGACTGAAATTGAAGAAAGTAGGGAAAACCACTAGAGCATTCAGGTATGACCTAAATCAAAATGGTTGTCTGATGAGGCTTTACAAATAACTGAAAAAAGAAGAGAACCTAAAGGCAAAGGAGAAAAGGAAAGATATACCCATCTGAACGCAGAGTTCCAAAGAATAGCAAGGAGAGATAAGAAAATATTCCTCAGTGATCAATGCAAAGAAATAGAGGAAAACAATAGAATGGGAAAGACTAAAGATCTCTTCAAGAAAATTAGAGATACCAAGGGAACATTTCATGCAAAGATGAGCACAATTAAGGACAGAAATGGTATGGGCCTAACAGAAGCAGAAGATATTAAGAAGAGGTGGCAAGAACACACAGAAGAAGTATACAAAAAAAGATCTTAATGACCCAGATAACCACGATGGTGTAATCACTCACCTCGAGCCAGATATCCTGGAATGGAAGTCAAGGGGGCCTTAGGAAGCATCACTTCAAACAAAGCTAGTGGAGGTGATGGGATGCCAGATGAGCTATTTCAAATCCTAAAAGATGATGCTATGAAAATGCTGCACTCAATATGCCAGCAAATCTGGAAAACTCAACAGTGGCCACAAGACTGGAAAAGGTCAGTTTTTATTCCAATCCCAAAGAAAGGCAAAGCCAAAGAATGCTCAAACTATCGGGCAATTGCACTCATCTCACATGCTAGCAAAGTAAAATTCTCAAATTTTTAAAATGCTAAAAATTCTCCCAGCAAGGCTTCAATTGGATGTGGAATGTAAACTTTCAGCTGTTCAAGCTGGATTTTAAAAAGGCAGAGGAACAAGAGATCAAATTGCCAGCATCTTCTAGATCATCGAAAAAGCAAGAGTACCAGAAAAATATCTACTTTTGCTTTATTGACTATGCCAAAGCCTTTGACTGTGTGGGTCACAACAAACTGGAAAATTCTTAAGGAGATGGGAATACCAAACCACCTGACCTGTCTCCTGAGAAATCTATATGCAGGTCAAGAAGCAACAGTTAAAATTGGACATGGAACAACAGACTGGTTCCAAATCAGGAAAGGAGTGTGTCAAGGCTATATATTGTCACCCTGCTTGTTTAACTTATATGCAGAGTACATCATAGGAATGTCAGGCTGGATGAAGCACAAGCTGGAATCAAGATTGTCGGGAGAAAAGAAATATCAATAACCTCAGATATGCATATGACACCACCTTTATGGCAGAAAGCATAGAAGAACTAAAAAGCCTCTTGATGAAAGTGAAAGAGGAGAGTGAAAAAGTTGGCTTAAAGCTCAACATTCAGAAAACTAAGATCATGGCATCTGGTCCCATCACTTCATGGCAAATAGATGGGGAAACAGTGGAAACAGTGACAGTCTTTATTTTGGGGGGCTTCAAAATCACTGCAGATGGTGATTGCAGCCATGAAATGAAAAGACACTTGCTCCTTGGAAGAAAAGCTATGACCAACCTAGACAGCATATCAAAAAGAAGAGACGTTACTTTGCCAACAAAGGTCCGTCTAGTCAAGGCTATGGTTTTTCCAGTGGTCTGTATGGATGTGAGAGTTGGACTATAAAGAAAGCTGAGCACTAAAGAATTGATGCTTTTGAACTGTGGAGAAGACTCTTGAGAGTCCCTTGGACTGCAGGGAGATCCAATCAGTCAATCCTAAAGGAAATCAGTCCTGAATATTCATTGGAAGGACTGATGCTGGAACTGAAACTCCAATACTTTGGTCACCTGATGCGAAGACCTGACTCATTGGAAAAGACCCTGGTGTGGGGAAAGATTGAAGGCAGGAGGAGAAGGGGATGACAGAATAAGATGGTTGGATGGCATCACTGACAGGATGGACATGAGTTTTGATTAGGCTCTTGGCTTCGGTGATGGACAGGGAAGCCTGGGGTGCTGCAGCCCATGGGTTGCAGAGTCGGACACCACTGAGCAACTAAACTCAACAGAACTGAGGGGCAACTCAGGGAAGAGAAACCAAAAAACTGTGCTATACTGCCAATTACTGGAAAATGAAAGATAGGCTTCTAATTTCTAATCAGTTGAATGATTAGAATCATGTTTTGTTTTTTCTTTTTCTTCCTTTTTTAAAGCCTTTCCGTTCCGTTCCGTTCCGTTCCATCGCTCAGTCGTGTCCGACTCTTTGCGACCCCGTGGACTGTAGCCTACCAGGCTTCTCCATCCATGGGATTCTCCAGGCAAGAATACTGGAGTGGGTTACCGTTTCCTTCCCCAGGGGATCTTCCCGACCCAGGGATCGAACCCAGGTCTCCCACATTGGAGGCAGACACTTTAACCTCTGAGCCACCAGGGAAGCCCCATTTACCTGGAGAAAAAAGTATTCAGGATTTCAAATGAGCCAGCAGAGGAACAATTAACTCATCAAGCACCACAGTGATACTGCGCCACAAAAAGAAAATGATAAATTCCCAGAAACCAAACTTAAAGTCACAAAATATGTGATCTAAGAATTCAAACTATCAGTCATGAAGAAATTCAATGAACTACAAGGAAACTCAGAGTGGCAGTTCAAGAAGCTCAGGAAAATAATTAATGAATAGAAAGCATGCCAATGAGGGTTTGAAACTTTAAAAAAGAACCTAACAAATTCTGAGGTGAAGAACTCAATAAATGAGATGAAGAATGCATTATAAAGCATTGTGCGCAAAAATTTTCCACAAACAATTAGCAAGCCAAATATAGATGTTGAATTATCCTTGTATCCCTGGAATAAATCCTATTTAATTATGGCATATGATCCTTTCAGTGCATTGTTGTATTTGGCCAGAGTTAGGTGCCCTTCTCATGGCAGGTGAGGAAAGTCTTAATGAGTTTTACATTCTAAGGAGCTCTCAGACACACAGTGATGTGTCTAGAGGAAGAATTTCATCAACTCATAGTCTAGTTTTCTCAGTTTGGAAGAACTGGATCAACTTTTGAAGCCTCAGTTACCTGGCCCAATTATGGTGTATCATGAAGTGGGGAGACCACCTGGGCTTAGGGACTGGTGCTTCCAATCATGGACAAAGAGCCATCCCACCAGCACCAGGGTGGGCAACATGTAAGCTCTATCTGATCTCAAAAAGATGTCTTGCTCCACGAAATACTGAAGGAAATAAATTTTTTCAGCCAATTGCTCTTTTCCAAGTTGCCACTCTCCTCCAGGAAGTGGCCAGGGTCAAACACCTCTGTGTTGGGGAATTTTTTGTCATTATCCAGCAAAGAAGTCAGAAATGTAAATGTGGTTGTGTCCTGAAATGTGTTATGAAGTCATGGAGCTGGAAGAAATGGTTGCAACTCAGACCATAGATGAGGAAGCCTAGGTCCAAAGAAGAGTGGAGGCATTTTAAACCAGACAGACAAAGCAATAAGCATGGATAAATTTAATGCCAGTGGCAACGATCTTGTTAAGTGGTTTCCCATAGCATTTGAAATACTGAGGACATGGGTAGTTGGCTACCAGACCTGAATTCGTCCTGCTTTCACTGAGTCTGGACACTGGGGTCTGTACCCATCTGCTGCTCTATTTCATTACTTTAGTTTTCACTCACTTCGCATGTGGCCTAAAATGAAAATCTCTGCTGGCACTTGAAATGTTCGAAGTATCCATTCCCAGGACTTTTGTAAATATATGAATAAATCTGACCTAATGAAAAAGGACCTCTTTGAGATAATGAGAAAGAGTTCAATAACAACTAAGGTGCGTTTATCACTGCAGTGCAATTTGTTTCCCTTAATTAAAAAATATGGGGTAAATCATCACTATAGATTATTCCTAGCTTAAAAACACAGAAGAGAGGATAAAATAGAAAAAAAAAAAAAGATCATTTGGCAACAATTCAGATTAGGACCATCAACAAATGCTAAAGCTCTTGGGTGAATGTTTTGACTGTAGAATATTCACAAGGTCTTAAAGTACCATGCCATAAATTTTTACTAATTATGTATTAAATGATGAAACCTCTGCAATGGGGACATCTTGGAATACCTCCTTGTTTAGTGAGGAAGTTGACATAACCAATAATGGGATATGTGATATTATGTGCCTCCATCTTCCCAATGAGATTCAGTAGTACATACATATAGCATCTATGTAGTTTGCTTGCCAAAATCATAGCCAGCATCTAATCTCTGGAAAACAATCAAACATTTCACAGGACTACTAGCTTGGACCCCCAAAAGGTAAATGTAATGAATGGGAATAAAGAAACAAAGTGAATTTATTCTTGATTACAGGAGACCAAAGGGAAAAGATAACCAAATTATACACCATTTTCTTCACTGGATACTGAATTGCAAAGGAAAAAAAAAAAAACACCTATAACGGATATTCTAGGATAGTTAGAAAAACTTACATAAAGATTATATATTCAGTTCAGTTCAGTTCAGTCACGCAGTTGTGTCCGACTCTTTGTGACCCCATGAATCACAGCACACCAATCCTCCCGGTCCATCACCAACTCCCGGAGTTCACTCAAACTCATGTCCATCGAGTCGGTGATGCCATCCAGCCATCTCATTCTCTGTCATCCCCTTATCCTCCTGCCCCCCAATCCCTTCCAGCATCAGAGTCTTTTCCAGTGAGTCAGCTCGTCGCATGAGGTGGCCAAAGTATTGGAGTTTCAGCTTTAGCATCAGTCCTTCCAATGAACACCCAGGATTGATCTCCTGTAGAATGGACTGGTTGGATCTCCTTGCAGTCCAAGGGACTCTCATAAAGTAAAGTAATTAGCTTCCAATTAAAATAAATAAATTTTTTAAAAAAAGAGTCATCTCCAACACTACAGTTCAAAAGCATCAATTCTTTGGCGATCAGCTTTCTTCACAGTCCAACCCTCACATCCATACATGACCACTGGAAAAACCATAACCTTGACTAGACGGACCTTTGTTGGCAAAGTAATGTCTCTGCTTTTGAATATGCTATCTAGGTTGGTCATAACTTTCCTTCCAAGGAGTAAGTGTCTTTTAACTATATATTAGATGTTATTATATCAACAATAACTCCTGAGCACAAATTTTTTTACTGTTATGAATGAGAAGATCTTTGTACTTGGGATATGCATAGTGGTGTATTAAGGGATACACTTCTCCAAGTATAAAAGACTAAGTCTCATTTGTAATTGAGATTATAGTCATTTCAGTGAGATTCTGACACAGGACATGATTATGTATGTTTCTAATCTACTATGCATATACAGAGTCTCCTTAAAGGTAAATTTCTGAAATAAAGTTGTCCATAAAATGTAAAATTACTGACATCCCAAATGATTTTTTATTGAAAAAAGTGGAAGTGTCTAACTCTTTGTGACCCCAGGGACTGTAGCCCACCAGGCTCCTCTGCACATGGAATTCTCCAGGCAAGAATGCCGGAGTGGGTTGCCATACGCTCCTCCAGGGAATCTTCCTGATCCAGGGATAGAACTTGGGTCTCCCACATTAACAACAGATTCTCTACTGTCTAAGCCACCAGGGAAGCCCCCCTCTTTTTTTTTTTTGTCATAGTTAACTCAAACTTCCATGGTGGCTCAGACAGTAAAAAATCTGCCTGCAATGGAGGAGACCTGGGATAGATCCCTGGGTTGAGAAGATCCCCTGGAGGAGGGCATGGAAACCCACTCGAGTACTCTTGCCTAGAGAATGGACATGGACAGAGAAGCCTGGTGGGCAATAGTCACAACTGAATGACTAACACTTCCACTTTTTTCATAGTTAACTTAAATATTAATTTCAGGTGTACAACATGGCGATTAGATATTTTTACAGATTATATTCCATGTAAAGTTGTCATAATATATTGGCTATATTCCATGTGCTGTACATTATATCCTTGTATCTTATTAACTTTAATTTTATACTTAGTAGTTTGTACTTCTTAATGCCCTTCCTTTATCTTACCCTTTCCCTCTACCTCCCTCTGCACTGGTAACCACTGGCCTATTTTCTGTGTTTGTGAGTCTCTTTCTGTTTTGTTATATTAGTTCATTTGTTTTATTTTTGAGTCTGCATCAAAGACTCTTGAGAGTCCTTTGGACTGCAAGGAGATCCAACCAATCCATCCTAAAGGAAATCAGTCCTTGGTGTTCATTGGAAAGACTGATGTTGAAGCTGAAACTCCAATACTTCGGCCACCTGATGCGAAGAGCTGACTCATTTGAAAAGACCCTGAATCTGGGAAAGATTGAGGGCAGGAGGAGAAGAGGACGACAGAGGATGAGATGGTTGGATGGCATCACCGACTCGATGGACATGGGTTTGGGTAGACTCCAGGAGTTGGTGATGGACAGGGAGGCCTGGCATGCTGCAGTTAATGGGGTCGCAAAGAGTTGGGCACGAATGAGTGACTAAACTAAATTGAATAAGTGAAAATGTCCAGTATTGTCTTTCTTTATCTGACTTAGCATAATACCCTTCAGGATTATCCATGTTCTGAAAATGGTAAAATTTCATTCTTTTTTATGGTTGAGTAAAATTCCATCGTGTATATGATGTTAGCTATTGGTTTGTCATAAATAGACTTTACTATCTTGAAATATGTTCTCTGCATACCAAGTCTGTTGAAAGTCTTTTTTTTTTTAAAATCATGAATAGATATTGAATTTTGTCAAATGCTTTCTCTGCATAGGGGAAGATGATCATGTGATTTTAACCTTTTGTTTTGTTAATGTGGTATATCACTTTGATTGATTTGTGGGTGTTGAATCATCCTTGCATCCCTAAAATAAACCCCACTAGATCACGGTATATGATCATTTTTATGTATTGTTGAATTCAGCTAATATTTTGTTCAGGACTTCTCTTTGTTTATCAGGGATATTGACCTGTAGTTTTCTTTTTGAGTAGTGTCTTGGTTTGGTATCAAAGTAGTGATGGTCTCACAGAATGAGTTTGGAGGTGTTCCCTCCTCTTCAGTTTTTTGGAATAGTTTGAGAAGGATAGGTATTAACTATTTTTCTCTGGCTGTGCTGTGCAGCTTGTGGGTTCTTAGTCCCCTGACCAGGAATTGAATCTGATCACCAGCTGTGAAAGCACAAAGTCCTAATCACTGAATCACCAGGGAATTCTCAACTCTTATTTAAATGCTTGGTAAAATTCCCCTGTGAAGCCATCCAGTCCTGAACTGTTGTTTGTAGGTAGATTTTTTTTTTTATTACTACTTATTCAATTTCAATACTAGTAATTCATTTGTTCTGATTATCTATTTTTTCTTGATTTAGTCCTGGAAGATTGTATGTTTCTAGGAATGTATTCATTTCTTCTAGGTTGTCCATTGGCAAATAACTGTTGGTAGTATTCTCCGATGAGTCTTCGTATTTCTGTGCTATTGGTTGTAACTTCTTCTCAATGATTTCTAATTTTATTTGTTTCTCTCTTAATTTCCTTAATGAGTCTGGCTAAAATTTAATCAGTTTTCTTTTACTTATCAAAAAATCCAATATCTTGTTTTATTCTGGTCTTTTCCATCATTCTTTTAGTCTCTATTTTACTTATTTCCACTGTGATTTTTATTAATTCCTTCTTTATGCTGACTATGGGCCTTGTTTGATTTTTATAATTCCTTTATATGGCACCATTGTTCAATATTCCATGATTCACACTAATCAATGACTTCCAAAATAAATATTAATACAGTTAATAATTATAGTGCCAGCTTATTAAACTGGAGTCAGAAAAGTTTGGTTCTGTAACCTTTAGAATTTAAATGAACCAATGTCTCAAGGAACATTTTAAACAGGACAAACCAAAGCAGTAATTTCCTGTTTAACTCACATGACTCTAACTCTAATAGAACCAGACCAGCTTCTTTTGAATAAAAAAGCTGTCACTCTCTTGGAGTAACCATTTTATTTCTTGAGTAAGGGGTGCCCTGCTTGGTACCTCCCTATTTCTATGTGCACTTCCTCTCCCAGATGTGGGAAGTTTTCTGCCATTGTTACTTTCAATAAGTTTTCTGTTCCTTTCTCTTTCTCTCTTCCCTGTCTGTGACTCCTATGCTGCATGTATTGATCTACTTGATAGTATTCTATAAATTCCTTAAATTTCTTTTCTTTTTCCTCTCAATTGATTAATTTCCAATGACTTATCTTCAAGTTTGCTGATCTTTTGTTCTGCTTGATCTAGTCTATTGTTATATCCTCTAATTACTTTTTTTCAATACAAAAAGTACTCTTCAGTTCTATGACTTCTGTTTGGTACCTTTGAATTTTCTGTTGTGTCGTTGAAATTCCTACTTCATTTCTTTACTGTTCTCCAGACCCCAGTGATCATCTTCATGGCTTATTTTGAATGATGTTTCACGTAAATCATACATCTTCTGTTTCTTCATTTTCTGTGAGTCTCTGTGTTGCTGTTTGCACATTAGGCAAAATAGCCAGTTTCAGTCTTCACTGACTAGTCACACGGGGGAGAAGAACTTCACCAATCAACTCAGCCAGAGATTCTGGAGGATTCAAACCTGTGTGCTAGTCCAGCCTGCTTCTTTTGTCCTAGAAACTCCCAGGTATCTACAGCTTGCTGAATCCTTTCAATGCTCCAAGACAGGTAACACAGAGGCCAGTTCCTCATGAAACTCCCCGACAGCTGTGAGAGATTTGAATGCCAGACATGCATGCCAACTCCTCAGCTCCTCAAGGAGAAGCAGAGAGCTGGGAGGGGGAATGCCTGCACAATTATATGGCACATTGCTGGGCTTGGTAGTTGTGGCGAGAGAGGATCTGCTTCTCTTTCTGGCTTTGATGTGGCTAGATTCACATTCACTAAGGGTACAGAGCAATGGCAAGCCACTCCAGTACTCTTGCCTAGAAAATCCCATGGATGGAGGAGCCTGGTAGGCTGCAGTCCATCTGGTCGCTAAGGGTCGGACACGACTGAGTGACTTCACTTTCACTTTTCGCTTTCACACATTGGAGAAGGAAATGGCAACCCACTCCAGTATTCTTGCCTGGAGAATCCCAGGGACAGGGGAGCCTGGTGGGCTTCTGTCTATGGGGTCACACAGAGTCGGACACGACTGAAGTGACTTAGCAGCAGCAGCAGCAGCAAGGGTACAGAAGTCTTTCAACTAGTTTTTGGATTTTTACAAAGAGAATTTATTCATGTGTTGCTGTGAATTAATGTGTACATTTGGAGAAGGTAAGTTCAAGCCTTCCTATTGTATCATGTTACTGATGTTACTCTTTCATGTGTGAATTTTGACAGATTGTGTGTGAAATTAATCTATGTCATTGAACTTCTCAAACTGGTGGACATACAGCTTCATAATAGTCCTTTATTACTGTTTTAGTGGGGCTCAAAGATATGGTCCCCCTTTTTTTTTAGCAATGATGTTAATAATGTGCGTCTTCTCTCTTGGAGTGGGGAATAGGTTACTTATGGGTTTATCAATTCTTCAACTTTTCAAAGAATTAGCATTGGTCTCATTGATATTTATATTGATTCCTTGTTTGCAGTTTCACTGATTTTCATTTGTAGTTTCCTGTGGCTTAATTTGGATTTAATTCCTTACTATCACTGATCTCAATGTTGTCCTACTGAGGTACCGCTGGACACAATTTCTTTCAGTTTCAAATCCAAACCTTAAGTAAATCTAGGTGACATGCAGCCAAGAGAACTTTTCTGCTCTAATCTCTCTAGTTCTCTGTGCTTATCATTAGGAGACCAACATGACTTCTTTGGATTACTTTCCTTCCTTTCTTATGTAATTAGGCACACTATAAGGAAACTGAGAACTGGCTCATCAAATTATGCTTTTTATTAGGAACATGCATAGAATAATGACTCTCCATTGTCATACACTAATCATCTTGTTCTATTTTGTATTGACTACATAGTGCTACTAAATAATAGATAAAGCATTAGCATATGTGATGACCAATGCAAATGTTACAGGACATGGAGAATAGTGGATACATTTCTGCAGTGAAACTGCACCATAACAAGAAAAGAGGTTGAGAAGGCATTTCTAGGCAGAAGATGAAGTGGAAAGGAGGTGACCAATGGTCCAGATGAGAAGGAGTTGAAGACAACATCATGGGAGACACCTCCTTACAGAGGAATGAAGCAGAGCTTGTAAGGAGGTGGCACAGAAATAAACCCATTGGCAATTGGGATGGTGTCGATATCCTTAGGGTCAACCACAGATTTCAAAGTAAATTTTTGTTAAATCACTGTCAGGAATAAAACCACCTCCATGCGAGCCAGGCCCTCTCCTGCACAAATCTGTTTTCCTGAAAATAACAAACACAGAGAGTACATACTCCTTGAACACTGTGTTTCTGGCTGTCAGAAAGAGACTATACAGTAACTATTTGATGAATGGCTGAATGGATAAATGTAAGCCATGACAGTTAGATAGACAGACATAGGATGGATATATATGTTGTCAACATAATTTCATATCTTAACAGCTATCCTTATTTATGCAAATTTTTAACCAGTTTTGGCACTATGCCAAGTACTTCATTAAGTATTCTCATGCAATTTGATATTTCATGTTTTCATCAATCTTTTTCTTCTCCTTGAAACACACAGTATGGTTGTATTTTATGTTCTTAGTCTGATGTCCCCATCATCTTTATTTCTACTCCTCACAGCCTCTGTTCTCTGCTCTAACTACATCTTTGTCAATCTTCAACACATCGTGAAGTTTCAAGTTTTACAACACATGGTTCCTTCTGGTTAAGGTGCACTTCTCTTGTATTTTCAGCACCTAGCTCAAATTTTATTTCTGAATTTGAAAGAAGTGGGTCATCTTTCCAAGCTTTGGTGACTTAGTCCAATAAAGAGCATATATTATGAGGAGGGAAATTGTGTGGTCATTGCAATTGCTTCACTTGAGTATAGGAAAAGAGCAGTTCAACCAGCCCCTGAGTGGGAATTTTTTTTTTAATAATTTTTTATTAGAGAACTGAAATTTGCAATGTGTTTATATCTCTCACTGAGTACATGACATTTAAAAACAATATTATTAAAGAAAGATAACAAAAACACAGTCTTAAAGCCTTTGGGATATGGAAAACATTATCCACTGAGGCCTTAAATGTAGTAGACTTCACATAAAAAGGAAAAGAAATGAGTATACAAATATACAGCCAGTTTAAGAAGTTAGCAAGATAAACAGAATAATCATAAAGAAAAGAAAGCACCTAATACATACCAGGTATTAATGCAATAAAAATAAAAATAAAATTGAGAGGCTAAACAGAGTCAAAGCTGCCTTAAAAAGCTTCTCTAAAAAGGGAAACATCAGGTAACAATAATCAACAAGAAAAATCTTGCAAATAAACACTATTCAAAATGGGAATTATTCATAGAAGTATTAAAATATAAATAATAGAAACAACTTTATGCCTATACATTCGAAGATTAGTTGTCTTCTATACTGAATACAGGGTTATTGTTACCATCTTTCTAAATTCCATATATATGTGTTAGTATACTGTATTGGAGTTTTTCTTTCTGGCTTATTTCATTCTGTATAATGGGCTCCAGTTTCATCCACCTCATTAGAACTAATTCAAATATGTTCTTTTTAATTGCTGAGTAATACTCCATTGTGTATATGTATCACAGCTTTCTTATCCATTCGTCTGCAGATGGACATCTAGGTTGCTTCCATGTCCTGGCTACTATAAACAGTGCAGTGATGAACACTGGAGTACATGTGTCTCTTTCAATTCTAGTTTCCTCGGTGTGTATGCCCAGCAGTGGGATTACTAGGTCGTATGGCAATTCTATTTCCAGTTTTTTAAGGAATCTCCACACTGTTCTCCATAGTAGTTGTACTAGTTTGCAGTCCTACCAACAGTGTAAAAGGGTTCCGTTTTCTCCACACCCTCTCCAGCATTTATTGCTTGTAGAATTTTGGATAGCAGCCATTCTGACTGGCATGAGATGGTACCTCATTGTGGTTTTGATTTGCAGTTCTCTGATTATGAGTGATATTGAGCATCTTTTCATGTGTTTGTTAGCCATCTGTATGTCTTCTTTGGAGAAATGTCTGTTTAGTTCCTTGGCCCATTTTTTGATTGGGTCGTTTATTTTTCTGGACTTGAGCTGCAGGAGCTGCTTGTACAGTTTTGAGATTAATTCTTTGTCAGTTACTTCATTTGCTATTATTTTCTCCCATTCTGAAGGCTGTCTTTTCACCTTGCTTATAGTTTCCTTTGCTGTGCAGAAGCTTTTAATTTTAATTGGGTCCCATTTGGTTATTTTTGCTTTTATTTCCAATATTCTGGGAGGTGGGTCATGGAGGATCCTGCTGTGATTTATGTCAGAGAGTGTTTTGCCTATGTTCTCCTCTAGGAGTTTTATAGTTTCTGGTCTTATGTTTAGATCTTTAATCCATTTTGAGTTTATTTTTGTGTATGGTGTTAAGGATTGTTCTAGTTTCATTCTTTTACAAGTGGCTGACCAGTTTTCCCAGCACCACTTGTTAAAGAGATTGTTTTTTCTCCATTTTATATTCTTGCCTCCTTTGTCAAAGATAAGGTGTCCATAGGTGCATGGATTTATCTCTGGACTTTCTATTTTGTTCCATTGATCTATATTTCTGTCTTTATGCTAGTACCATACTGTCTTGATGACTGTGGCTTTGTAGTAGAGCCAGAAGTCCGGCAGGTTGATTCCCCAGTTCCATTCTTCTTTCTCAAGATTGCTTTGGCTATTCGAGGTTTTTTTTATTTCCATACAAACTGTGAAATTATTTGTTCCAGTTCTGTGAAAAATACCATTGGTAGCTTGATAGGGATTGCATTGAACCTATAAATTACTTTGGATAATATATTCATTTCACAATATTTATTCTTCCAATCCATGAACACAGTATATTTCTCCATCTATTAGTGTCCTCTCTGATTTCTTTCACCCGTGTTTTATAGTTTTCTATATATAGATCTTTTGTTTCTTTAGATAGATACATTCCTAAGTATTTTATTCTTTTCGTTGCAATGGTGAATGGAATTGTTTCCTTAATTTCTCTTTCTATTTCCTCATTATTAGTGTATAGGAATGCAAGTGATTTCTGTGTGTTGATTTTATATCCTGAAACTTTACTATATTCATTGATTAGCTCTAGTAATTTTCTGGTAGAGTCGTTAGGATTTTCTGTGTAGAGGATCATGTCCTCTGCAAACAGTGAGAGTTTTACTTCTTCTTTTCCAATTTGGTTTCCTTTTATGTCTTTTTCTGCTCTGATTGCTGTGGCCAAAACTTCCAAAACTATGTTGAATAGTAGTGGTGAGAGTGGGCATCCTTGTCTTGTTCCTGACTTTAGGGGAAATGCTTTCAATTTTTCACCATTGAGAATAATGTTTGCTGTGGTTTTGTCATATATAGCTTTTATTATGTTGAGGAATTTTCCTTCTATTCCCACCTTCTGGAGGGTATGGATCATAAATGGATGTTGAATTTTGTCAAAGGCTTTCTCTGCATCTATTGAGATAATCAGATGGTTTTTATTTTTCATTTTGTTAATGTGGTGTATTACATTGATTGATTTGTGGATATTGAAGAATCCTTGCAACCCTGGGATAAAGCTCACTTGGTCAACACATCTTTTTAATATGTTGTTGGATTCTGATTGCTAGAATTTTGTTAAGGATTTTTGCATCTATGTTCATCAGTGATATTGGCCTGTAGTTCTCTTTTTTTGTGGCATCTTTGTCGGTTTTGGTATTAGGGTGATGGTGGCCTCATAGAATGAGTTTGGAAGTTTGAGTGGGAATTTTAAAAGAAGTTCCAACTAATCTCCTCCAAAGTATCTTGTCCTTTGAAATAATGAAGGAAAAAATTTTATTACCTGCTGAGAAAGGCATGAAGTAGTCACTCTTTTTAAAGTTAGCACTTTCATCCAGGAAGTGGCCAGGGTCAAACACTTCTGGGTTAGGAAATACTTTGCCATCATACAGCACAGAATTCAGTGATACTAATACACTGGTGCCCTGGGAAGAAAAAAATGAAGATAAACTGAATTATAAAGAAATCACGGAGCTGGAAGAAATGTTATAAATTATTCATTCCAATCTTATGACCTACAGGTGAGGAATCCTAGGTCCAAAGAAAGACAATGGCATTTTGAGCCAGACAAAGAAGTAATAAACAAGGAATAAGCTTAAGGCAAGTGACAGTGATATTGCTAATATGGACTTCAGTAGCACTTGAAATAGTGAGTCCATGGACACTAGGGTGTTAGACCTTATGAATCCATTCTGCTTATCATATTGGTGTCTGTCCCCATCAGTTCAGTTCATTCCAGTCGCTCAGTCGTGTCCGACTTTTTGCAACCCCATGAATCACAGCACGCCAGGCCTCCCTGTCCATTACCAACTCCCGGAGTTCACTCAAACTCACCTCCATCGAGTTGATGATGCTATCCAGCCATCTCATTCGCTGTCGTCCCCTTCTCCTCCTGCCCCTAATCTCTCCCAGCATCAGAGTCTTTTCCAGTGAGTCAACTCTTCACATGAGGTGGCCAAAGTATTGGAGCTTCAGCTTTAGCATCAGTCCTTCCAATGAACACCCAGGATTGATCTCCTTTAGAATGGACTGGTTGGATCTCCTTGCAGACCAAGGGACTCTCAAGAGTCTTCTCCAGCACCAGAGTTCAAAAGCATCAGTTCTTCCGTGCTCAGCTTTCTTCACAGTCCAACTCTCACGTCCATACATGACCACTGGAAAAACCATAGCCTTGACTAGGCAGACCTTGGTTGGCAAAGTAATGTCTCTGCTTTTGAATATGCTATCTAGGTTGGTCATAACTTTCCTCCCAAGGAGTAAGTGTCTTTTAATTTAATGGCTGCAATCAGCATCCGCAGTGATTTTGGAGCCCAAAAAATAAAGTCTGACACTGTTTCTACTGTTTCTCCATCTATTTCCCATGAAGTGATGGGACCAGATGAGCTGCTTTATTTTACTACTTCAGTTTTCACTCATCTAATATGTGGATTATGGTTTAAAATGGGGAGACTCTGTATGAGCTTGGGATGTCTGGATTATCTGTTCATCGGGCTTTTATAAAAAGACTTCTTATCTAATCAATAATAGCTTCTGTAATGATAATAAGCATAATAACAACTGGTAGTATTTATCATTGCCATGTGGATTGTTTGTCTTAAGTATATCGCAGGGTTTATTAAAGATGGATGCTAGCTAAAAACATAGAAAGGATAAAAAAATAGAAAAAAGATTTTATAACAATTCATCTTAGGGTCACTGACTTTAGCAACATTTACCTATTAATGCTAAAACTGTAGGGTGAATGATAAGCATGAAATTTACCAAGTTCTAGTACCGTGCCATAGATTTTTATTAATTAAGTGTAAAATAAAGCCAGAACTTAGGCCATGGAGAAACCTGACAGATACTATTTTATTATGTGAACAACAGTGCATAACCAATAACGAGGTAAGTGACATGATGAAGCCCTCACTTTCCCAATGAATTTCAGTGGGAAACACAAAACACCTATGTAGTTCTCTTGCCCAATCTTAACTGGAAACTAATCTCTAGAGAACCAGCTTGAAGAATATTTTACATGACTACTGGCCTGGAAACTTCACAAAGTGAAATGTACTGAAAGAAAACAAAGAGGGCAAAGAGAACTCTTAATGGAAGACTAAAAAGTAAAGACAACCAGACTTCATGCTTGTTCTTTGGCTAGATATTGAATTGAAAATGGAAAAAAAAAAAAAAGATTATAAAGGATATTCCAGTAAAAGTGGGAAATTTTAAAATACAGGTTGGGGGGACCTCCCTGGTGGTCCAGTGGTTAAGACTTGTGCTTCCACCACTTTAACATCTAAAGTTATTAATAATTTTAGTCTGTGTCAATATCCACATTTTACTTAAAAGGCAGGTTTTGTATCATTTCAAATATCCACTAGGAGAAGGATGAACTTTTTGTGGAAGAATATAAACATTGTCTGAAACTCAGCATTTTCTCATTTATAGCAATTGATACTCAACAAAAAGTTATTAGGCACTTCAAAGGTACAGATAGGTGACCTCATGTAGAGGGGGGAAGACTTATAAAATATGCCCACATTAGGGAATATTTTTCATCTCACTTTGTAAGGAGAGCATTATCTTAATATCAGGAATCTGATAAGAAAAATATTTTTAATTTATTTATTTTAATTAGAGGCTAACTACTTTACATTATTGTATTGGTTTTGCCATGTGAGGAAGAAATATAGTACTCCAAAATTCTTCACTCTAAACAGAGAAGTTCTGAACAAAATGTAGCAAATCAAATTCAGCTATGTGTATACTTATAATATGTATATTTAGTGGGAAAATTGAGGCCATACAATCATAGCAGTAGTTGCAGAAATCAATATGAAAAAATTATATAGCAATTATAACCTAAAAATCATAAAAAATAAAGAGGGTAAATTTTCCTAATCTAATTTTTAAAACCAACCAAAATGTACATAAAACATGCTCAGTAGTGAGAGGTTAACCTCCACTCTCGGGTAGATCAGAAATGAAACAAAGATGAAACATGGATATTAACCCAGATTACAGGGCAATGTATACAGAAACTGCGATTAATTTAGAGAAAGATTATTAGTAATGATTTTAAAATTAGCAAGTTTCCTACCATTAAAATCATCAAGTGATAAAAGCTGATTATATTCCCGTATTCCACATAAAAGAAATAGAAAAGACTTAAAAAATTTTATAAAAACAACAATAATATTAAGCACCTAAGGGGAAAAAACACAATAAAAGTTTTTCAAGTCAATCAGTACACTGAAAAATTTTGACAGAACTATAACCCCCCCAAAATTGAAAGTATATACAATATTTATTAACACAAACATGAAATGAGTCATGATGTTAAACCTTTCTAAATAGATCTAATGTAAAACTGATAAAAATCCCAGCAGAGAGCTTTGGTACATTGACAAACTAGTACTAACATTGTTTGGAAAAGTAAACAGCTAAGATCAGAAAAACAATATTAATGAAGCAGAACAAATTTGGAAGACTTACACTGCTACCTGTCAAAATCTGTTATAAAGCTTTCTAGACTAACCTGGAAACAATACACAAACCATTGAATTGCTACACATATGATTTTTGTGCTTCTTTCATCTGTGTTCATTAAGGATTGCACCCATATCGTGAAATGGGAATGTCAAGACCACTGAAATCACTGTAAGAGGAACCAGTCTAACCTTGGGGATGATGTAGTTTCTGAATTCAATGTCATGGGTCACCATATGGGGCAGACTGGAGGGGACCAGGTCAATATATCTCTGGATCTCATGGACCACAGCATCCGAGTAGGGCATGTGGCTTCTGTCCTGCATGCAGGGGCTCCGATGTCTTCCAATCACATGGTCAGTCTCTTCCTGGACCTTAGCTGATAAAAGATAGTATGACTAATACAAAAAAGAAAAACGCATATCACATTTACATACCAGTTCAGGGATTAGTTCAGTTCAGTCGCTCAGTCATGACCGACTCTTTGTGACCCCATGGACCTCAGTACACCAGGCTTCCCTGTCCATTACCAACTCCCAGAGCTTGCTCAAACTCATGTCCATTGAGTCAGTGATGCCATCCAACCATCTCATCCTTTGTCATCCCCTTCTCCTCCCACCTTCAAACTTTCCCAGCATCAGGGTCTTTTCCAATGAGTCAGTTCTTCGCATCAGGTAGCCAAAGTATTGGAGTTTCAGCTTCAGCATCAGTCCTTCCAATGAATATTCAGGACTGAATTCAGGGATACACAAGGCATTATGAAGGTGTTCCAACATCATTATAAACATCAGTTAGGACTTCCCTGATAGTCCAGTGGATAAGAATCTGCCTGCCAATGCAGGGAGCACGTGTTCAATCTCTGGTCTGGGAAGATTCCATATACTGCACGGCAACTGAGCCCATGCCTCACAATTACTGAGCCTACGTGTTGTAACTACTGAAGTCTGTGTGCTCTAGAGTCTGTTTTCCACATCAAGAGAAGCCATCACAATGAGAAGCCTGAATGCAGCAACTAGAAAGTAGCCCCCAGTCACTAAAACTAGAGAAAGTCCACATGCAACAACAAAGACCCAGCACAGCCAAAACTAAATGAATACACAAAAATTTTTGAAAAATCAGTTACATGCCCAGAAGTAAAGCCAGTCATAGAGAGAAAAATGACCATAATATAGATGTATGTAAGTCTACAAGCTAGGCTTAAGATACATCTATATATACCTCTATATTAACATGCATGATAAAAAAAATGATGAACTGTTTCAAAATACAAACAGAACACAACCTCAAGACATTATAGTCCTTGCTGAAAGAAAAATAGGAATCAGATGTTAATTTTTAACAAAATAATATAGAGGTAGAAAAGTTAAATTATATATGTTTTCGTGCATTTGTACAATTTGGAATGGTACTCTTTTCATCTTCCAATTTCCATAAGCCACCACACTGAGTACTCTAGCAGTTTCTTCTGAAATGATGCTATATTTCTAAATAATAATTCACTATTTCTATTTTTAACATACCTATTTTTAGACAATATTCTCCTATGGGAGATGAGAATTTATTAATATGTCTCCATCTCCACTTCATACAGAATACAGATAACACACACATGATTCCTGATATCCATTTTGCCAATATATTTAGATCACAATTTTCGGCTGTTAGAATTTCATTTTATCATCATTCTGACCACATAAACAAAGCTTCCTGATAAGAAAACTATGATCGTGTTTCATTTTTGGTATTTTCTTGGACTTAAACATGTTTCTTTATTTCAATTTATAAATTTTTGTATCTTGATCTAGAATTGTTTCCAAATACTGAGCTAGTAAAGTAATACTCAAAATTCTCCAGTCAGGCATCAACAATATGTGAACCGTGAACTTCCAAATGTTCAAGCTGGTTTTCGAAAAGGCAGAAGAACCAGAGATCAAATTGCTAACATCCGCTGGATCATCGAAAAAGCTAGAGAGTTCCAGAAAACCATCGATTTATGCTTTATTGACTATGCCAAAGCCTTTGACTCTGTGGATCACAAGAAACTATGGAAAGTTCTGAAAGAGAATGGAATACCAGACCACCTGACCTGCCTCTTTAGAAACCTGTATGCAGGTCACGAAGCAACAGTTAGAACTGGACATGGAACAATAGACTGGTTCCAATAGGAAAAGGAGTACATCAAGGCTGTATAGTGTCACCCTGCTTATTTAGCTTATATGCAGAGTACATCATGAGAAATGCTGGGCTGGAGGAAGGACAAGCTGGAATCAAGATTGCCGGGAGAAATATCAGTAACCTCAGATATGCAGATGACACTACATTTATGGCAGAAATTGAAGAAGAACTAAAGAGCCTCTTGATGAAAGTGAAAGAGGAGAGTGAAAAGTTGGCTTAAAGCTCAACATTCAGAAAATTAAGATCATGGCATCTGGTCCCATCACTTCATGGGAAATAGAAGGGGAAACAGTGGAAACAGTGGCTGACTTTATTTTTCTGGGTTCCAAAATCACTGAGAATGGTAATTGCAGCCATGAAATTAAAAGACGCTTACTCCTTAGAAGGAAAGTTATGACCAACCTAGACAGCATATTAAAAACAGAGACATTACTTTGCCAACCAAGGTTTGTCTAGTCAAGGCTATGGTTTTTCCAGTGGTCTTGTATGGATGTGAGAGTTGGACTATATAGAAAGCTGAGCACCAAAGAATTGATGTTTTTGAACTGTGGTGTTGGAGAAGACTCTTAGAGTCCCTTGGACTGCAAGGAGATCCAACCAGTCCATCGCAAAGAAGATCAGTCCTGGGTGTTCATTGGACGGACTGATGTTGAAGCTGAAACTTCAATACTTTGACTACCTGATTCTAAAAGCTGATTCATTTGAAAAGACCCTGATGCTGGGAAAGATTGAGGACAGGAGGAGAAGGCATTGACAGAGGATGAGATGATGGGATAGCATCACCGACTAGAAGGACATGGTTTTGGGTGGAATCCGGGAGTTGGTGATGGACAGGGAGGCCTGGCGGGTTGTGGCTCATGGGGTTGCAAAGAGTCAGACGCGACTGAGCAACTGAACTGAAGTGAATAGCAACACAATAATAGTGGGTGAATTTAACTTACAGCATTGCACAGATCATCCAGACAGAAAATTAAGAAGGAAACATCTGCCTTAAATAACCCATTAGATTAGATAAACTTACTGTCCTAGATCTCCAGTAGCATACTGGGCACCTACCGACCTGGGGAATTCCTCATTCACTATCCTATCATTGTGCCTTTTCGTACTGTTCATGGGGTTCTTAAAGCAAGTATACTGAAGAGCTTTCCCATTCCCTTCTCCAGTGGACCACATTTGGCTGTGGTCCATGTGATCAGATCGACTAGGTTTCTCTGATTATGATTTCAGTGTGTCTGTCATCTGATGCCCCCTCGCAATACCTACCGTCTTATTTGGGTTTCTCTTACCTTGATCGTGGGATATCTCTTCACAGCTGCTCCAGCAAAGCACAGCCGCTGCACCTTACCTTGGACAAGGGGTATCTTTTCAAAGCCTCCCCTCCTGACCTTGAACGTGGGGTAGCTCCTCTAGGCCCTCCTGCACTCATGCAGCCACCGCCTCTTGGACGTGGGGTAGCTCCTCTCGGCCACGCTTCTGCCCCTGGTCGGTTGCGCTGCAGGAGCTGGCATCACTCGTGTCTGCGCCACCGGAGCAGTATTGCATAGGAACCTGGAATGTTAGGTCCATGAATCAAGGCAAATTGGAAGTGGTCAAACAGGAGATGGCAAGAGTGAACATAGACATTCTAGGAATCAGTGAACTAAAATGGACTGGAATGGGTGAATTTAACTCAGGTGACCATTATATCCACTACTGTGGCCAGGAATCCCTTAGAAGAAATGGAGTAGCCATCATGATCAACAAAAGAATCTGAAATGCAGTACTTGGAGGCAATCTTAAAAACAACAGAATGATTTCTGTTCATTTCCAAGGCAAATCATTCAATATTACAGTAATTCAAGCCTATGCCCCAACCAGTAACGCTGAAGAAGCCGAAGTTAATGGTTCTATGAAGACCTACAAGACCTTTTAGAACTAACACCCAAAAAAGATGTCCTTTTCATTATAGGGGACTGAAATGCAAAAGTAGGAAGTCAAGAAACACCTGGAGTGACTGGCAAATTTGGCCTTGGAGCACGGAATGAAGCAGGACAAAGGCTAATAGAGTTTTGTCAAGAAAACGCACTGGTCATAGCAAACACCCTCTTCCAACAACACAAGAGAAGACTCTACACATGGACATCACCAGATGGTCAACACCGAAATCAGATTGATTATATTCTTTGCAGCCAAAGATGGAGAAGCTGTATACAGTTAGCAAAAACAAGACCAGGAGCTGACTGTGGCTCAGATCATGAACTCCTTATTGCCAAATTCAGACTTAAATTGAAGAAAGTAGGGAAAACCACTAGACCATTCAGATACGACCTAAATCAAACCCCTTATGATTATACAGTGGAAGTGAGAAATAGATTTAAGGGACTAGATCTGATAGATGGAATGCCTGATGAACTCTGGATGGAAGTTCGTGACATTGTACAGGAGACAGGGACCAAAACCATCCGCATGGAAAAGAAATGCAAAAAAGCAAAATGGCTGTCGAAAGAGGCCTTACAAATAGCTGTGAAAAGAAGAGAAGCAAAAAGCAAAGGAGAAAAGGAAAGATATAAGCATTTGAATGCAGAGTTCCAAAGAATAGCAAGGAGAGATAAGAAAGCCTTCCTCAGTGATCAATGCAAAGAAATAGAGGAAAACAACAGACTAGGAAAAACAAGAGATCTTTTCAAGAAAATTAGAGTTTCCAAGGGAACATTTCATGCAAAGATGGGCTCGATAAAGGACAGAAATGGTATGGACCTAAAAGAAGCAGAAGATATTAAGAAGAGGTGGCAAGAATACATAGAAGAACTGTACAAAAAAGATCTTCACAACCAAGATAATTACGATGGTGTGATCACTGACCTAGAGCCAGACTTCTTGGAATGTGAAGTCAAATGGGCCTTAGAAAACATCACTACGAACAAAGCTAGTGGAGGTGATGGAATTCCAGTTGAGCTATTTCAAATCCTGAAAGATGATGCTGTGAAAGTGCTGAACTCAATATGCCAGCAAATTTGGAAAACTCAGCAGTGGCCACAGGACTGGAAAAGGTCAGTCTTCATTCCAATCCCAAAGAAAAGCAATGCCAAAGAATGCTCAAACTACCGCACAATTGCATTCATCTCACACACTAGTAAAGTCATGCTCAAAATTCTCCAAGCCAGGCTTCAGCAATATGTGAACCGTGAACTTTCAGATGTTCAAGCAGTTTTTAGAAAAGGCAGAGGCACCAGAGATCAAATTGCCAACATCCGCTGGATCATGGAGAAAGCAAGAGAGTTCCAGAAAAATATCTCTTTCTGTTTCATTGACTACACCAAAGCCTTTGACTGTGTGGATCACAATAAACTGTGGAACATTCTGAAAGAGACGGGAATCCCAGACCACCTGACCTGCCTCTTGAGAAACCTGTATGCAGGTTAGGAAGCAACAGTTAGAACTGTACATTGAACAACAGACTGGTTCCAAATAGAAAAAGGAGTACGTCAAGGTTGTATATTTTCACCCTGCTTATTTAACTTATATGCAGAGTATATCATAAGGAACTCTGGGCTGAAAGAAGCACAAGCTGGAATCAAGGTTGCCGGGAGAAATATCAATAACCTCAGATACGCAGATGAAACCAGCCTTATGGCAGAAAGTGAAGAGGAACTCAAAGGCCTCTTGATGAAAGTGAAAGAGGAGAGTGAAAAGATTGGCTTGAAGCTCAACATTCAGAAAACAAACATCATGGCATCTGGTCCATCACTACATGGGAAATAGATGGGGAAACAGTGTCAGACTTTATTTTTGGGCTCCAAAATCACTGTGGATGCTGATTGCAGCCATGATATTAAAAGACGCTTACTCCTTGGAAGGCAAGATATGGCCAACCTTGATAGTATATTCAAAAGCAGAGACATTACTTTGCCAACCAAGGTCTGCCTAGTCAAGGCTATGGTTTTTCCCGTGGTCATGCATGGATGTGAGAGTTGGACTGTGAAGAAGGCTGATCGCCGAAGAATGGATGCTTTTGAACTGTGGTGTTGGAGGAGACTCTTGAGAGTCCCTTGGACTGCAAGGAGATCCAACCGGTCCATCCTAAAGGAGAACAATCCTGGGTATTCACTGGAAGGACTGATGCTAAAGCTGAAACTCCAATACTTTGGCCACCTCATGCGACGAGTTGACTCACTGAAAAAGACTCTGATGCTGGGAAGGATTGGGGGCAGGAGGAGAAGGCGACGACAGAGAATGAGATGCCTGGATGGCATCACCAACTCGATGGACATGAGTTTGAGTGAACTCTGGGAGTTGGTGATGAACAGGGAGGCCTGGCGTGCTGTGATTCATGGGGTCACAAAGAGTCGGACATGACTGAGCGACTGAACTGAACACTTAAAGCAACTAGAAAAGGAAGAAATGAAGAACACCAGGGTTATTAGAAGGAAAGAAATCTTAAAAATTAGGGCAGAAATTAATGTAAAATAAACAAAAGAGACCATGGCAAAAATCAAAAAGACCAAAAGCTGGTTCTTTGACAAGATAAATAAAATAGACAAACCATTAGCTAGACTTATCAAGAAACAAAGGGAGAAAAATCAAATCAATAAAATTAGAAATGAAAATGAAGAGATCACAGCAGACATTTTTAATTTTGTTTATTTGATTCTTTTTTTTAAATTTCTCATTTATCTTTCTTTTTAAATTTATTTATTTCAGTTCTTTGTATTTCTGTGTTGTCTGTTGGAAAAGAAGAAGTAAAACTTTCACTATTCGTTGGTGACATGATCCTCTACATAGAAAACCCCAAAGATTCCACCAGAAAATTACTAGAGCTAATCAATGAATACAGTAAAATTGCAGGATATAAAGTCAACACACAGAAATCCCTTGCATTCCTATACACTAACAATGAGAAAACAGAAAGAGAAATTGAGGAAACAATTCCATTCACCATTGCAATGAAAAGAATAAAATACTCAGAAATATATCGACCTAAAGAAACAAAAGACATATATAAAAAACTATAAGACACTGATGAATAAAATCAAGGATGACACAAATAGATGGAGAAATATACCATGTTCATGGGGCGGGAGAATCAATATAGTGAAAATGATGATACTATCCAAAGCAATCTATAGATTCAATGCAATCTCTATCTAGCTACCAACAGCATTTTTCAGAGAATTAGAACAAATAATTTCACATTTGTATGGAAATACAAAAAGCCGCAAATAGCCAAAGCAATTGTAAGAAAGAAAAATGGAACTGGAGAAATCAACCTGCCTGACTTCAGGTTATACCACAAAGCAACAATCACAAAGACAGAAATATAGATCAATGGAACAAAATAGAAAGCCCAGAGATAAATCCATGCACTTATGGACACCCTATCTTTGACAAAGGAGGCAGGAATATACAATGGAGAAAACATAGTCTCTTTAACAAGTGGTGCTGGGAAAACTGGTCAAGCACTTGTAAAAGAATGAAACTAGAACACTTTCTAACACCATGTACAAAAATAAACTCAAAAGAGATTAAAGATCTAAACGTAAGACCAGAAACTATAAAACTCCTAGAGGAAAACTTAGGCAAAACACTCTTCAACATAAATCACAGCAGGATCCTCTATGACACACCTCCCAGTGTTATGGAAATAAAAGCAAAAATAAACAAATGGGGCCTAATTAAACTTAAGAGCTTTTGCACAATGAAGGAAACTATTAGCAAGGTGAAAAGACAGCCTTCAGAATGGGGGAAAATAATAGCAAATGAAGCAACTGACAAAGAATTAATCTCAATAATATACAAGCAGCTCCTGCAGCTCAATTCCAGAAAAATAAGCGACCCAGTCAAAAAATGGGCCAAAGAACTAAACAGACATTTCTCCAAAGAAGACATACAGATGGCTAACAAACACATGAAAAGATGCTCAACATCACTCATTATCAGAGAAATGCAAATCAAAACCACAATGAGATACCATCTCACGCCAGTCAGAATGGCTGCTATCCAAAAGTATACAAACAATAAATGCTGGAGAGGATGTGGAGAAAATGGAACCCTCTTACACTGTTGGTGGGAATGCAAACTAGTACAATCACTGTGGAGAACAGTGTGGAGAGTACTTAAAAACCTGGAAATAGAACTGCCATATGAACCAGCAATTTCACTCCTGGGCATACACACTGAGGAAACCAGAATAGAAAGAGACACGTGTATCCCAATGTTCATCACAGCACTGTTTACAATAGCCAAGACACGGAAGCAACCTAGATGTCCATTGGCAGACGAATAAATAAGAAAGCAGTGGTACATATACACAATGGAGTATTACTCAGCTATTAAAAAGAATGCATTTGAATCAGTTCTAATGAGGTGGATGAAAATGGAGCCTCTTATACAGAGCAAAATAAGTCAGAAAGAAAAACACCAATACAGTATATTAATGCATATATATATGGAATTTAGAAAGATTGTAACGATGACCCTATATGCAAGACAGCAAAAGAGATGACGATATAAAGAAGACTTTTGGACTCTGTGGGAGAAGGCGAGGGTGGGATGATTTGAGAGAATAGTGTTGAACCATGTATATTATCATATGTGAAGTGAATCGCCAGTTCAGTTTCGATGCATGAGGCAGGGTGCTCAGGGCTGGTGCACTGGGATGACCCTGAGGGATGGGATGGGGAGGGAGGTAGGAGGGAGGTTCAGGATGGGGAACACATGTAAACTCAAGGCTGATTCATGTCAATGTATGGGAAAAACCACCACAATATTGTGAAGGTATTAGCCTCCAATTAAAATTTTAAAAAAAGAAAAAATAGAGTAACCCTCACAGAGTCAATGAAACAGTCTGAAACTCAGTACTTGGGTGCAGTATCAAAAACAGCAGGATAATCTTGGCTTATTTCCAAGGCAAACCATTCAATATCACATAATCCAAACCTATGCCCCACCACTGAAGTGAAAATCTTAAATCTTAACTGGTTGTCTTCAGATGGTGGTATAGATCATTGGTGGTGCTGTTTGTTAGGTTTTGTACTGAAAAACACACTCTTTTTTGCTCTCTCTTACAGCAGAATTCTTAATCTTTTGAGTTTTCTCTTCTTCTTGAAACTAACCAGACTTACTGCTGGAAACCTCTTTTTTGCTTTCCAGAAAAGAGCAGAGGCTTGTGTACAGACTACCTGTTGGAGTCATAAAGAGAGTCAACAGGACTGTATCCCCCATAATGTCCTCTGAAATTCCTATCTACTGCATTCACTTTCTCCTCTCTGGCCTGCTGTAGTACTCTAGTTGCTGCTAGAAAGAAATGAGTTTCTCCAGCTGCAACCCACACAACTAAGGTGGCCAGGCACTCACTCACTGCTTTCCATCTCCTCCACAGGAGAGGATGCTGCCAGCACACAGCTCAGTCCCTGGTAGTGGGGTGAGGGGAGGGGTCTATGATGGAGTTCTTCTCTTTCCACTGCATCTAAATTCATATCCTTCTTGCTTTGATGCTATGCTGGAATCGTCCATCAGACATGCTAGACTTTTAGAAATTCCCTCTCATGTGTGGATATCTGCCAAGGTCAACACTCTCCATGTTTTTACCCTGATGGCAGAAAGAGGTAATGGGGCAGTTTCGCCAACCCCTTTGCATCTCCAGCCCTTATTGAGATCTGTCTGTCCATTTTCAGGTGCACAGGTGGCCCCACTGAAGCTTTTTACTCATGGAAAAATCTCTAATTTTTGTTGTTAAGCTGCTCAGTTGTGTCTGACTCTTTCGAGCCCATGGACTACAGCATTCCAGGCTTCCCTGTCCTTCATTATCTCCTGGAGTTGCTCAAATTTATAACCATTGAGTCGATGATACTATCTAACCATTTCTTCTTCTGCTGCCACCTTCTCATTTTGCACTAAGTCTTTCATAGTATCAAGGTCTTTTCCAATGAGTTGACTCTTCACATAAGGTGGCCAAAGTATTGGAGCTTCAGCATCAGTCCTTCCCCTGAATACTCAGGGTTGATTTCCTTTAGGATTGACTGGTATGAACTCTATGCTGTCCAAGGGATTCTCAAGAGTCTTCTCTAGCACCACATTTCGAAAGCATCAATTTTTCAGCGCTCAGCCTTCTTTATGGTCCAATCTCATATCCATACATGACTACTGGAAAAACCATATTTTTGACTATAGGGAACTTAGGGCTTCTCAGGTGGTGCTAGTGGTAAAGAACCCACCTGCCAATGCAGGAGACATAAAGGATCCAGGTTCGATCCCTGTGTCAGGAAGATCCCCTGGAGGAAGGCATGTCAATCTACTCCAGTATTCTTGCCTGGAGAATTCCATGGACACAGGAGCCTGGTGAGCTACAGTCCACAGGCTTACAGAGTCTGACACGACTGAAGCTCTTAGCACACATGCCTGCACAAACAGACCTTTGATCTCTAACTGGTTGTTGATAAAGAGGGAAGAGAAAGGGGGAACATTTTAAGTCACCATGCAGCTGACACTTCTCACCTTCTCAATTTTCTTATTACTTATACCTGTTTATTACTTCTTTTTGATGGTTTCCCTAGAGTTCTCAATATACAAATAATACAAGTATGCTTTAAAATAATCCACTACTATTTCACATGAAGTACAAGTACCTTGTAACAAAGTATATCTAAAGTCTCTCTCCTCTTACTAATATCATTTTTGTCATGTATCTCCCTTTCCATAAAATATACTCACAAATACATTACTGCTATATTTTCAAAATTGGGAAAAGAATATGTCAAGGCTTCTACATTGTCACCCTGGTTATTTAATGTCTATGCTGAGGACATCATATGAAATACAAGACTGAATGAAATCACAAGCTGAAATCAAGATTGCAATTAAAATATCCATAGCCTCAGATACTTAGATGATACCGCTCTAATAGCAGAAAGTAAAGGAAAAATAGAGTCTCTAGATGAGGGTGAAAGAGAAGAGTGAAGAGACTGGTTTAAAACTCAACATTCAAAAAACTAAGATCATAGCAGCCAATCCCATCACTTCATGGCAAATAGAGGGGGGAAAGTGGAAACAGTGACAGATACTATTTTCTTGGGCTCCAAAGTCAGTGTGGATGGTGACTTCAGTCATAAAATGAAAAGATGCTTGCTCCTTGGAAGGAAAGCTATGACAAACCTAGACAGCACATTAAAAAGCAGAGACATCACTTCTCTAAAAAGGTCTGTCTAGTCATAGCTATGGTTTTCCCCTTAGTCATGTACAGATGTGAAAGTTGGACCATAAAGAAGTCTGAGTGCCAAAGAATTGATACTTTCAAACTGTATGCTTTCAAACTGTGGTGCTGGAGAAGACTCTTGAAAGTCCCTTGAACTACAAAGAGATCAAACCAATCAATCCCAAAGAAATCAACCTTGAATATTCATTGGAAGGACTGATGCTAAAGCTGGAGCTCCAGTAGTTTGGTCACCAGATGGGAAGAGCCAACTAATTGGAAAAAACCCTGACGCTGGGAAAGTTTGAGGTCAGGGGAAGAAGTGGGCAACAGAGGATGAGGTGCTTGGATGGCATCATTGACTCAATGGACGTGAGTTTGTTCAAACTCCAGGAGATAGTGAAGGACAGCAAAGCCTGGCATGCTGTAGTCCATAGGGTCGCAATCAGTTATATGAGACTTAGAAACTGAACAACAACAAACAACTCATTTGCCTCTCACTCTAATAGAACCACAGCAGTTTATTCTGAATAAAATAAGCTCATTCATGCGTCTTTAGCAACTATTTTATTCCTTGAGTAAGGAGTGTCTTGCTCTGTACATCCTTCTTCCTGCTAAGATTTCTGAAAGGCTCTTCTTTATATGGAATGAAAGAATGACAAATAATTGGAAATCTGAGATCAGCTAATCTGATCTTTATTTTTTCAAGTGAACAATGTATGTCTTAGCAAGTTTGACTATCACCAATTCATCAGTACAAGACCTTATCTGAGAATTCACCATTTTTGACTCTCAGTTTAGTTATATCACACATCTAATGGAATTCCTGTTGATGTCCAAATGACCAGGAAGGCATCAGCATTAAAGCCTCCACAACCAGAGAGGAATGCACCTTGTCTTGGCAAGAGTAGTGGAATGGAGTTGGGTATTTTTCTTTTAAATAATAAGTTATTTTGGAAGAAGTTCTAGGTTCACACAAAACTGGGCAACATGTACTCAGTTCCCACATATATCATCCCATATCCACAAAGCCTCTCCTATCAATAACCCTCATCAGTGTGGTGCATTTGTTTCATTGAACCAACTCTGACACAACAATATCAACCAAAGTCCATGGTTTACTAATGTTTAACCCCTTGTGTCATGCATTCTATTATGGTTGTTGTTTAGTTGATAAGTCACGTCCAAGGCTACAGCCTTGAGACTGTAGCTCACCAGGCTCTTCTTTTCATGTTATTTTTCAGGCAAGAATAATGAAGTGGGTTGCCATTTCCTTCTCCAGTAGATAGTCCCCACCCAAGGATCCAACCCATTTCTCCTGCATTGCAGTCAGCTTTTTACCGCTGAGACACCAGGAAAACCCACACAGTATATTCTTGTTGCTTACATATTTTATTCGTACTAGTTTATTTCTCTTAACCCCAACCAACAATTTATCCATGCCCACTTCCCTGTCCCCTTTGAAAACCACTAGTTTCTCTAGTATGTTTGTGAGTCTGTTTCAGCTTTGCATAAACATTCATTTTTTAAAATACATTTCTCCCAGCCCTCCACTGGTGGACATTGAGGATTTTCTACATTTGTCTACAGTGAATAATGCCTACTTGAACATGGGTGTGTAATATCTTCTTAGCATCATGATTTCATTTCTTTTATTAAATAGTCCAAAATGGGATTACTGGGTTGTGTGGTAATTTTATTTTTAGTTTTTTTATTTACCTCTCCTGTTTTCCATAGATGCTGCACCATTTTGTCTTTTCACCAACAGAATACAAGGATTTCAATTTCTTCATATCCTTGCCAACACTTTTTTCTTTCTTATAATATTCAGCCTAACAGATGTAAGCAGCTACCTCATTGTGGTTTTGATTTGCATTCTCTGAAGATTATGGATGTTGAGTACTTTTTCATACACCTGCTTGCCATTCTTGTTTTTCTTTAGAGATACGGCTCTTCTAGCCCTTTGCGCATATTTAAAATGGGTTAATAGGTTTTCTAACTTTTACTATTGAGTTTTAAGAGTTTCTATATGTTTTGGAGATTAACCCCTTATCAGATAGGACTTGCAGATATTTTTCTCCTGTTCTGTATGTTGTGCTTTAACCTTTTCGACTGTTTTTGCTTTCTGTGTAGATTTTTGTTTTTATTGTCCTACTTGTCTAAGATTGCTTTTGCTGCCTGTGCTTTTAGTGTCATAAGCATGAAATCATTGTCAGAATCAATGACATGGAGATCATACCTTATGTTATCTTCTAAAAGTTTTATAGCTTCAAGACTTATATTTGGTCTTTTTAGTTGACTTTTCAGTCTGGTGTAAAATAAGGGTCCAATTTTATTTTTTTGCATGAGTATCTATTTTTCCTGCATTTTTTGTAGAAAAGACTGTTCTTTCCCCACTGGGTAGGCTTGGCATACTAGATGATGATCACATGACTCTGTAAACTTGGATTCATTTCTGGGCTCTCTATACTGTTATATTGCTGTCTATTTTAAAGATAGTACAATACTATTTAATTACCTTTTAAGTATATTTAAAGTCAGGAAGTGTGATGCCTCCAGCTTTGTCCTTCTTTTTCAAGATTGCATTGGCTATTTGGACCCTTGTAGTTCCACATGAATTTTAATGTTATTTCTATTTTTGTATAAAATACCATTAGGATTTTGATGCAATGGCAACCCACTCCAGTATTCTTGCCTGGAGAATCCCAGGGATGGCGGAGCCTGGTGGGCTGCCATCTGTGGGGTCGCACAGAGTTGGACATGACTGAAGCGACTTAGCAGCAGCAACAGCAGCACATGGAATATTAGATAGCTTTGGGTAGTATGGACACTTTAACAATATTAGTTCTTCCAACCTATAAACATGGAATATCTTTCCATTTCTTTGTGTCTTTTTAAAAGTTCTTTCAGCAATGTTTTCCATGGCTCAGTGTACATGCTTTTGTTTTCTTAGTTATTAACTTTTTGATGTTTTGTTTGCTACTACAGATGTTATTGTATTTCTAATTAACACATAGGTTATTATTAGTATATAGAGAAGCAACTGATTTTGGCATGTTGATCATCTTATGTTCTGCAAACTTACTGAATTATTTCATTTATTAGTTCTTACAGGATTTTATTATGGAATCTTTATGATTTTCTTCATACAAGGCCATGTCATCTGTGAATAGATATAATATTAGTTCTTCCTTCTGATTTGAATGCCTTTTACTTCTTTTTCTAGTTTCTCTAACTATGATTTCTAATATGATGTTGGGTATCAGTGGTGAGAGTGGATTTCCTTCTTTGCTCCAGAGCTTAGAGAAAGAGCTTTCAGTTTTTTTAAAATCTATGATTCTAAGTACTGGTTTTCATAGGGCCTTATTATTACTAGTCTGTTGAGTTTTTTTGTAATGAAAGCTTGTTGAATGCTGTCAAATGCTTTTACTACATCTGTTGAGAAAATCATGTGATTTTTATTCTTTGTTGTGGCAATGTTGTATATCACACTGTTTGAGTGTTGTATGTTGAAGCAGTCCTGCATGACAGGGATAAATCCTGAATAGCTATGATGTATAATCCTTCTAATTTGCTGTTGAATCTGTGAGACTCTGTCCTTGTCTTTCCTTCTGGCTTTGATGTAGCTGAATTCACACTCACTAAGGTAACAGAAATCATTCCACTAGTTTCCAGATTGTTATTTTAAAAAGAGAATTTATTCATGTTGTTTTGAATCAATATGCCCACAGTGGAAAGTGTAGTTTAGCACTTCCTATAATGTCACATTACTGATATTATTTCTTGTGCACATTTTGTCAGACTGTGTACTTAAGAAATTGACCCGTTTCAATTAAGTCATCAAATTGGTGGACATAGAGTCATTCAGAATACTCTTTCATTATCCTTTTAATGTCCTTGGCATCAAAGAGATAACTCCCCATTTCAATGATAACTTGTGTAATTTCTGTCTTATAGCTTTTTTGAGGGTTCAGTTCAGTTCAGTCACTCAATTGTGTCCAATTCTTTGTGATCCCATGGACTGCCACATGCCAGGATTCCCTGTCCATCACCAACTCCCAGAACCTACTCGAACTTGTCCAGTGGATTTCTGAGGTTAGCCTAGTTATAGATGTATCAATTCTATTCAAATTTTCAAAGAACTAGCATTGGTTTCTGCTGGGGTCCAGCCTCGGCAGAGTCCAGGGATACCCTCAGGATGAGTGGCGTCGGCGAAGAAAAGAAAGCGAGTCGAGTTTTGGTTGAGTGCAGAATCAAGACTGCTTTATTTTTCTACATCAGTGCTTATATACCCTAAAACCAACAATACTAAAAAGGGAGGAGGGATTGTCTTGATAAAATTGTGCCAGGAATGCAGTCATAAACCATCTTCCAGAACAGTCAGTATCTTCATGCAAAACTCTTAAACAATGGACTCTTAAGACATCAAGACCACAAGGCATGAAAAAATGGCTTTATTTGTGTATCAGTTCAGTTCAGTCTTTCAGTCGTGTCCGACTCTCCGCGACCCCATGAATCACAGCACGCCAGACCTCCCTGTCCATCACCAACTCCCGGAGTACACTCAGACTCATGCCACAGAGTCGGTGATGCCATCCAGCCATCTCATTCTCCGTCGTCCCCTTCTCCTCCCACCCCCAACCTTTCCCAGCATCAGAGTCTTTTCCAGTGAGTCAACTCGTCGCATGAGGTGTATCAGTTAGTCAACTGTAAAAACTATTAGCAAGCCTTATCTTGGGAGCCTCAGTTCTGGGCAGACTTTGTGACTCCTTAGGTAGCATGGTATCTGTTTTGGGGCTCTACCCCCATACATTTGCAGAGACAATTTTCTACACTAATACTATATGCTTATTCATTTTATTATCAACCTTTATCTCTATGTTTACTTCTAGTGTACTCCCAGGCACACCATGGACAGGGGGAAAGGAGACATATCAGCAAGCACTGGTATGTGACCTTGAGGGCCAAGAGTCTCATGAGCTCCCTCCAGATCTCACCCTAAGGGGCCCTTCTAAACTCGTGAAAGGCTCTGTATCTATTTTGCTTGTGGAGTGTCTAGGCCTATTGTTAGCAGACTTAGTTTTATGCCGGGGCACTTTGTTCAGTCCTGAGCATTCCAAATTCTAGATTGACATTTATAACCCCAACAGGGCCAGAAGGGGTAGGATGTTCTGTGTAAAAATATTTTCTTCATTCCTGGCCTGTTTATAGGGCCCATACACCCTCAGGGACTGTATTGCTGCCATGCAAAGGCTTCAAGGAGGATATCTGAGCAGGAGTCAGAAGAATTCTTAGAAAGCACCGAGGACTACCAAGCATCAGAAGAAGAAAAGATAGAGGCCCAGGAGTGGATGATGGGGCGGCCCCAAGAAATCCCCAGAGGTCTGTGCGGCCTTGTGTGCCAGCTCCTCAAGCCAAGACCTTGTCATGGGCAGGGTCTCTCATGCCGACTCCTGACAGGTTTCATTGATTCTATTTAGCGATTTCCTTTATACAATCTTAATGATTTCTATTCTGATTTTCAGTTGTAGTTTTCCTGGCTTACTTTGACTTTAAGCTTCCTTTGTGGCATGGCAGTAAAGAATCTGCCTGCCAATGCAGAATACCCAGGTTCAATCCCTGGGTGGGAAAGAACCCCTGGAGAAGGCAGTGGCAACACACTCCAGTATTTGTGGCCGAGATATTATATCCAATGGACAGAGAGACACAAGGGCCACAATCCACGGTGTTTCAAAGAGTCGGACATTACTGGGCAACTAAACAACAATCAACAGTGATCTTCATAATCCCTACAAGATGAAGATGCTCCTGAAAACAATTTCTTTTACTTTCAAGTCCAAACCTCTAGTAACTCATGGTAACATGCACCTAAGGGAGCTTTTCTACTCTCATTCCCTCTGTCCTTCTCTGTGCTTATGAGGACCATGTGACATCTTTGCCTTTTTTTTCTTTCCTCCCTTATCTGCAATATGCACAAAAGAAGGAAAGCTTGGATCATGCATCGAAACTGGACTCCAATTAAAATAAATTAAAAAAAACTAAAAATAGAACTACCATAAAAAATAATTAAAATAAAATAAAAAAGAAGAAAAGCTTGGTACTGGCTTACCAAGTTATGTGCTTTATTAGGAACTGGCATAGCAGAAATAGCTCTGTGTTGTACAGAGAGTAATCATCTTGTTTTATTTTGATGGAGTATATAGTCCTATGCATGTGGAACTATTCAACATCAGATAATTATGTGCGTTATCTGGTAGCCAATACAGACGTTACAGAGTATGAAGAACAGCAGATACATATCTGCAGTGAAATTGCACAATGAATGAAGAGAGGTCAGAGCAGGCACTCTCCGGAAAGATGAGGGGAAGCAGGTGAATGAAGCCACAGATGAGAGGGAGTTGAAGACACCACTGAAGAAGCCAGATGATCTAACATTCCTCACATAGGAATGAAACAGAGCTGGTAAGGAGGTGGCACAGAAGCTAACCCATTGACAACTGGGGTGGTGTCAAGGTCCTTTGGATCAACTACAGATTTCAAGGTAAATTGTTGTAAAATTGTGGTCAGGAATAAAAACAGCTCCACGCGGGCCAGGCCCTTTCCCAAACAAACACGTTTTCCTGAAAATAGCAAACACAGAGAGTACATATTCCTTGAACTCTGTCTTTCTGGCTGCCAGAAAGAGATTATGTACTAGCCATTTGACGAATGTTTGAATGGATGGATGGAAAGCAGGATGACTAGGGAGACTAATGGACAAAGGGTAGCCACATACGCTATCCACCTGACATCAAATATTATTCTTTCAATAAATATTTACTGAGTATTCCAAACACTTCTTTAAATTATTCACATATTATAACTGCAATATATTTTCAAGTTTCTGTCTATCTTTTTCAAGAAAGTCACATATACTGGCTGCTTTTTCTGATCCTAATCTAGTAGTCCCACATGTTTCTTTTCATTCTTCGCAGCCTCTGTTCTCTGCTCTAAGTATACCTACTCTTCCTCAACTTCCAACACATCTTGAGATTTTATAATATGGTTCTCTTACATTTTCAGTTTCCAGCTCAAGTTTTATTTCTAAATTTGAAATAACTGGGTCACCTCTCCAAAGCTCCAGTAATCTAGCCCAATAATGACGATGTCTCATGGGGAGGGAGGTGCGTGGGCATTGGGATTGCTGTCCCTCATCGTGGACAAAGCATTTCTACCAGCCCCATAGGATTACTATGTAACTCCCAACTGATCCTTATAAGGTATCTTGTCCTCTAAAGGATTGAGGGAAGAAAAAAAAAATTACCTGTAGAGAAAGCCATGAAATAGTCGCTTTTTCTAAAGTTGCCACTCTCATCCAGGAAGTGGCCAGGATCAAATACCTCAGGGTTGGGGAATTCTTTGTCATCATGTAGCACAGAAGTCAGTGATGTTAATATATCTGTGCCCTGGAAAGAACAGATGAAGATAAACTAAACTATGCAGAAGTCACGAAGCTAAAAGAAATGTTGCAAATTGTTTAGTCCATTCTAAGGGTCAATAATGAGGAATCTTCAGTCCAAAGAAGGGCAGTGGAATTTTGAGGCAGACAGAACAAGTAATTAACAAGGATAAATTTAAGATTAGTGGCAGTGATGCTGCTAAAGTGAACTTCAACAGCATCTGAAAACCTCAGTATCTGGGTCCTAGGGTGTCAGACCTTATGAATCCAATCTGCTAATCACCATATTTGGGTACAAGTGTCTGTTCCCACCAGGTGCTTTATTCTCACTTATCCTGTATTTGGATTACGGTTTAAAATGGAAGTCCCCATTGAACTAGGAAGGTCTGGAGTTACTTGTTCATAGTGTTTTTATAAATGGATATATGATCTTCTGTGATAATAAGTTTGGTAACAAATATTAGTGTTTACCATTGCCATGCAGACAGTCTGCCTTTATTTAAAAATATATGGTAGGGCTTCCCTGGTAGTTTGGTGGTAAAGAATCCACTTGCTAATGCAGGAGACACAAGTTCGATCCCTGGTCCAGGAAGATCCCACATGCTGTGGAACAGTTAAGCCAAGGCACCAAACTACTGAACCTGTGCACTAGAACTTGGGAACCACAACTATTGAGCCAAATCGCCACAATGAGTGAAGGCTTTGTGTCCTAGAGCGCATGCTCCACAAGAGAAGTCATGCAAAATGGGAAGCCTGTGCACTGCAATGAAATTAACCCACACTTGCCACAACTAGAGAAAAGCCTGTGTGTATCAACAAAGACCCAGCACAGCCAAAAATAAATGAATAAATAAATAAAATTATTTAAGAAAACAAAAATAGAGTAGATGTCATCACAGATTAATCCTAGATTTGAAACACAGGAAGAATGATAAAACTAGAAAAATCATTTCACACCAATTCAGGTTAGTATCATCAATTTAAACAAGTTTTGCTAGCAAAGCTAAAACTGTTGAGTAAATGATTAAGAAACACTATACTCTCAAAGCCCTAACGTTCCATGCAATAGATTTTGGTGTATTAAGTGTAAAAAAGGACCTCTGCTCTGGAGGAGTCTGACAAATACCACTTTATCATGTGAACAGAACAGCATAACCAATAATAAAGGAGTAAGTGATAGTATGGACCCTCACCTCATTTATGAAGGAAAAAAAAAAAAACACTAGAAAGGTTATTCTAAGAAAGTTGGGATAGTTTAAGTATAGCCGGTGCATTAAATAATATCATTGTTTCAGTGATAAGCCATGCTATTATTCCTCTGTGTACGATAATCACTGTTACTGAGGTATGTATAGTGAAGTACGGAGAAGGCAATGGCAAGCCACTCCAGTACTATTGCCTAGAAAATCCCATGGATGGAGGAGCCTGGTGGGCTGCAGTCCGTGGGGTCGCTGGGGGTTGGACACGACTGAGCGATTTCACTTTCACTTTTCACTTTCATACATTGGAGAAGGAAATGGCAACCCACTCTAGTGTTCTTGCCTGGAGAATCCCAGGGACAGGGGAGCCTGGTGGGCTTCCGTCTATGGGGTCACACAGAGTCAGACACGACTGAAGTGACTCAGCAGCATAGTGAAGTAAGGAGGTTTTGATGGATAGCTGGATATGGGTAAGTACATGGTTATTAATGGAAGAAGTTTTCCCATATTGCAATATAGTGAAATCATTCTGGCTTATCAATGATTTAATCTGAATTCTACATTAACTAAAACAACCTGGTGTGGTTTACCAAATATTTATTGTTGGTGCTCCTGCTCAGTCATGTCCGGCTCCTTTTGTTCCCATGGACTATAGCCTACAAGGCTCCTCTGGCCATGGGATTTTCCAGGCAAGAATACTGGAGTGGGTTGCCATTTCCTTCTCCAGGGGAGCTTTCTGACCCAGTGATTGAACTGGTGTCTCCTGTATCTCCTGTACGGGTAAGAGGATTATTTTGCCACTAGGCCACCAGGCAAACTTCTCTAATTTGACTTTTAAAAATCCAACAAAATATACATAAAACATCATTCCCATTAATGAGATGTTAACCTCAACTCTCCTTCAGATCAGAAATTAAAAAAGGATGATACAAATATACTAACCCAGACAAGCAGGATAATGTATATAGAAATTGCAATTAACTAGAGAGAAATTTTCAGAAATGATTTTAAATTTAGCAAGTTTGCCATATACAATGTCATAAAAATGATAAAATCAATTATATTTTTATATTACATACAAAAAATGGAAAAGGCATTTTAAAAATTTATAACTACAATAACCACCTTGGCAAAATTATCTCCAAAATATTCAAGCCAATGCCTGGAATAAATTATTGACAAACATTACAGAAAGCCCTTTAAAACAGGGAGACTATATCATATTCATATCATGATATTCAGTCTTTCTAAATAGATCTAAAATGTCACCATTCTAAAAGAAAATCCCTGCAGAGTATTTTGGTAAATGGACAAACTGATACTAACATTCAGTTGGAAATGTGGACAACTATGGTTAGACAAACAATATAAAAGAAACAAAAAATGTGGAAGTCTCGCACTGCTACCTGTCGAAATCTGTTACAAAGCTTTATAGACTAAACTGGAAATAACACTCAACCCATCAAGCCACCACACACAATACTATTTTTACTTCTCTCACCTTGTGTTCATCTAGGGTTGCACCCGTACTGTGTAAATGGGAACTTCGAGACCAATGAGGTCAGTATAAGAGAAACCAATCTTACCTTGGGGATGAGGTAGTTTCTGAACTTAATGTCCTGGGTCACTGCATGAGGTATACTGGTGGGGACCAGGTTAATATATCTCTGGATCTCGTGGATCACAGCATCCATATAAGGCATGTGGTTCCTGTCCTGCATGCAGGGGCTCCGGTGTCTGCCAATGACACGGTCAATCTCTTCCTGGATCTTAGCTGATAAGAGATAAGTAAGAATGATGGAGAAAGAGGAAAATGCACACCATATTCCATACCAATTCAGGGATACATGAGGCATTTATGAAGGTGTCCCAACAGCATATGGACTTCTTGGTGGTTCAGACAGTAAATAATCTGCCAATAAGGTAGGAAACCTGGGTTCTATCCCTGGTTTGGGAAGATGCCCTGGAGCAGGAAATGGCTACTCACTCTAGTATTCCTGCCTGGAAAATCCTATGGACAGAGGAGCATGGTGGGCTATAGCCCATGGGATTGCAAAGGGACACGACTGAACGACTAACACTTTCTTTCACTTTCAACATCATTATATACATAAACTACAAGACCAGAAATGAACCTAAACATAGAGAGGTAATGGCCATAGTACAGACACATGTAAGTCTCTTACAAGCCTGGCTTAAGATACATCTATACATATCTCTATGTTAGCATACATGATAAAACAAAAAGAAATGATGAAATGTTTCAAATATAAACAGAATATAAAGTCAAGAAATTACTTTGGCAGATGAATGGATAAGAAAGTTGTGATACATATCCACAATGGAATATTATTCAGCGATTAAAAAGAACACATTTGACAGTTCTGATGAGGTGGATGAAACTGGAGCCTATTATACAGAGAGAAGTAGGTCAGAAAGAAAAACACTAATACAGTATATCAACACATATATATGGAATTTAGAAAGATGGTTAACAATGACCCTGTATGCTAGACAGCAAAAGAGATATAGATATAAAGAACAGACTTTTGGACTTTGTGGGAGAAGGTGAGGGTGGGATGATTGGAGAGAATAGCATTGAAACATGTATATTACCATATGTGAAATAGATCACCAGTCCAAGTTCAATGCATGAAACTGGGCACTGAAAGCTGGTGCGGTGGGACAAGGGATGTGGAGGGATGGGATGTGGAGGGAAGTGGCAGGGGGGTTAAGAATGGGAGATACATGGACACCCATGGCTGATTCATGTCAGTGTATGGCTATGGTTTTTCCAGTGGTCATGTATGGATGTGAGAGTTAGACTGTGAAGAAAGCTGAGCGCCGAAAAACTGATGCTTTTGAACTGTGGTGTTGGAGAAGACTCTTGAGAGTCCCTTGGACTGCAAGGAGATCCAACCAGTCCATTCTAAAGGAGGTCAGTCCTGGGTGTTCATTGGAAGGACTGATGCTAAAGCTGAAACTCCAATACTTTGGCCACCTCATGTGAAGACTTGACTCACTGGAAAAAACTCTGATGTTGGGAGGGATTAGGGGCAGGAGGAGACGGAAACGACAGAGAATGAGATGGCTGGATGGTATCACCGACTCGATGGACATGAGTGTGAGTGAACTCCAGGAGTTGGTGATGGACAGGGAGGCCTGGCGCGCTGTGATTCATGGGGTTACAAAGAGTCGGACAAGACTGAGCGACTGAACTGATGGCAAAAACCACCACAATACTGTAAAGTAACAAGCCTCCAATTAAAATAAATAAATTAATTTAAAATATTGTCCTTGAAAAAAGAAACAAGGATAAAAATTAATTTTAATATTTATATCAAAATAATATAGGTTAAATTTTAACTTGTATGTGTTTTATTGTATTTGTGTATTTTGTGTGAACAATTTACGATGGTATTCACTTTATCCTCCTATTGTCAAATGCCACCACTTTGAGCATTTTAGCAGTTTCTTCTGAAATTCATGTTCTATTTCTAAATAATGACTCTTTGTTTCTATTTTTAACTTGCAAATTTTGAAACACTAATCTGTTGTCCTGGCATAAAAGTTGAGAATTTACATCTCCATCCCCCACTCATACAAAATCACACATACACTCACTCACACACACACACACACACACACACACACACACACACACACAAATCCCCTTAGTCCATTTCGCCAATATTTTTACACCACAACTTTTGGCTGTTAGAATATTCACTCTAACATCATTCTGACTAAATAAACATTGCTTCCTGGTAAGAAAATTATGATTATGTTCCCTTTTGGTACTTTCTTGGACCTAATATTATTATTTTAGTTCAATTCGAACAACTCTGTATCTTGATGTAGGATTATTTCATAACACTGAGGCAGATGTTTCAAACTCCTAATAATTTACTTATTATTCAGAAACCACAGATGCTCCATCACCTCTCTTTTGCTCTTGATGTCTCCCCTCATGCCTGCTTTATCCACCTAATCCATTTAGATGTGGATATTCTCCAGGCTTGCTATGTAGCAATAACCCTGACACCTTCACTCTCCTTCATGAGCTTTTCAAATCCCTGGAGCCCATGACCTCCTCTGACATGACTTCAGGCATCTGGATGAGAAAGGGGAAAGAGTAGATAAAAACTGTGACAAACATACAAGACTGAAAGCACCCTTTAAAAATTAATACCCAGTTTGATAGTTACTCTTGAATTCTGATGCTGTTGTGAACTCTAATCTTTTATCTATGATCTGCTGCGTCTCTCTGAAAGTTTTTGTGATTTTCTCTTTCATCCTGGTGTTCTGAAATTTCATGACCTGTGTCTTGGGAAGGATGTTTTTATTTCATTCACTCTGTGAGACATGTTAAGATAATTTTCTGTCTAGATGGCAAAACTTTGAAGTGTTTTCTCTAGAGTGCTGACTCTGGAGTTTTTCTCTGGCAGCTGAACTTCAGGAAGCATGATGGAGAAAGGAACTAAGAATCTCTGAATTCAAGAAGTGGATTCTTCCCTTATCTTTCCTCTCTGTTGTGACCTCACTCTTTTCTCGTCTCTGCCAAGCGTCCTGAGTGTAGGATCTCTTAGATTCCATTTCTCTAGACAGTAAACCTCTCTCATCCCATTGGAGAATCAAAGTTACCTGATAAAAGGAATTATCAAAGACTCGTGGCTGGGAGAGCTACTTTTATCAGCCTTTGTCTCCTCCATCCTTTTTGAAACTAGGTACTTCTCAATTCAGAACATTTAAGACTATAAGAACATAAATGACTTCTCCTCATTTGATGATACCACTCTCATGGTTGAAAGTGAAGAGGAGCTGAAGAACCTCTTGATGAGGGTGAAAAAGGAGAGTGATAAAGTCAGCTTAAAACTCAACATTCAAAAAACTAAGATCATGGAATCCAGTCCCATCACTTCATGGCAAATAGAAGGGAAAAAAGTGAAAGTAGTGACAGATTTTATTTTCTTAGGCCTAAAATCACTGCAGATGCTGACTGCAGCCATGAAATTAAAAGACGCTTGCTCCTTGGAAGGAAAACTATGACAAACCAGGGCAGAGTAATAGGAAGAGACATCATGTTGCTGACAAAATTCTATAGTCAAAGGAATGGCCTTTCCAGTAGTCATGTATGGATGTGAGAGTTGGACCATAAAGAAAGCTGAACACTGAAGAATTGATGGTTTTGAATTGTGGTCCCAGTGAAGACTCTTGAAAGTCCCTTGGACTACAGGAGATCAAACAAGTTAATCTTAAAGGAAATTAACCCTGAATATTCAAAGGAAGAACTGATGCTGAAGCTAAAGCTTCAGTACTCTGGCTACCTGACGCAAAGAGCCAACTCTTTTGAAAAGACCCTAATGCTGGGAAAGATTGAGGGCAAAAGGAGAAAGGACCAGCAGAAGATGAGATGAGTAGATGGCATCACCGACTCAATGGACATGAATTTGAGCAAACTCTGGGAGATACTGAAGGACAGGGTAGGACATGCTGCAGTCCATGGGGTTGCAAAGAGCTGGACACAACTCAGTGACTGAACAACTTTATCCTCACTATTGACTTCATTGTCACCCCTCAATATGCTCTCTGTATCAGAAATTTGTTGAATATTTGTTGGCTGCTTCTTGAACTCCTCTTATACAACTTTAAAAGGCGAATTCTTATATGTTATGATCATTTCAGGGCTATTCTGACACTAATCAAGGTAATGTATGTTTCTAAACAGTGATGCATAACCATAATCTTTTAAAAATTAATTTCTAACAAAAAGTTCTTGTGAAAGATAAAATTCTTGACTCTTCAAAATGTATTTTTTTGGCAATAACCACTTTTCTGAAAAGAAACTTATGGACTAATACAATTCCTTACATAAATATCTTAAGCCAATTTATTTCTAACTCTTTAGAAAACTCCCTAGACTGTGGAAATTATATCAGGCAGCTTCATTAAATTTCTATGATTTCTAATTATGCTTCAATAAGGAGCATTTCCATTTTCACAACACTGGCTTTGTTTTCTTTTTCCTTTTGTTTTGATTTTTGGCCACCCTCCACAGCACATGGGACCTTAGCTCTCCAAACTGGGATTGAACCCATACCCCTGAGTTGGAGGTGGATTTGTAACCACTAGACCACCGAGTAGTCCACAGATACTGTTGTTTGGAACATCACATTTTCAGAATGAAGGGACATCACAGTTACATTTCCATAATAAAACCAATATGCAGCTCCAGGTCAATTCATGCTGGCCATGCCTGCTACACTGACCTCCCATGAAATTCAGATGTTGCTGTGTTGATGTTCTTACCATTCAGAGTCTTCAATCCTCTTAGTCATCTTCTCATATTATGTAAAGATGTCACATTACTATCCTTTCATTAAATTTGAAAAAAATCCAGCTGTGCAGAGACTTAAATAGTTTTCTGAGAGAAACAAGGTGGAATACTTTCAAGCAGCTTTCTCTCATCTCTTCTGCAGTCACCCTGCCCACCATGTTATCATACCGGTAACCTCAGGGTGTTTCAGCAGGAGGAGGAGTCCATATCTCAGCGTGGTGCTTGTCGTCTCTGTCCCAGCTGCAAACAAATCCATTACAGTGTTTGCCAAGTTTTCAGCGGTATACACCAGTTCTTGATTGTGCTTTTCCTAGGAATAATTTAATTTAAAAGTTACAAAGTACACCAAAAAGGAAGAAGCAAGGACCACTAACAGTTAAAAAACCAAGCTGACACAAATCATTCCTGAGGAAGTCCAGACATGGACTTACTAAATAAAAACTTTTAGATACATGTCTTAAATATGCTTAAACAACTATGAAAATCATCAAGAACTAACGAAAATCTGAAAAGTATATGAACAAGTACAAAATAATGAGGAAGTTTCTATAAAAATATACCAAACAGAATTTTGGAGCTAAAAAAATGCAATACCTAAAAATTTTTTAATTTACCAGAAAGTTTGAATAACAGACTACAGGAAACTCAAGAAAGAAACAGCAAGCCTGAAGAAAGAATAAAAATTTGCAATGTGATTATCAGAAAGAAAAAAGAATAAAGAAAAATAAACAGATCCTAAGGGACAGGGAGGCCTGGCTTGCTGTGATTCATGGGATTGCAAAGAGTCGGACACAACTGAGCAACTGAACTGAACTGAAGGGACTCTGACACTGGGAGGGATTGGGGGCAGGAGGAGAAGGGGATGACAGAGAATGAGATGGCTGGATGGCATCACCGACTCGATGGACATGAGTTTGAGTGAACTCCGGAAGTTGGTGATGGACAGGGATGCCTGGCATGCTGTGATTCATGGGGTCCCAAAGAGCCAGACATGACTGAGCGACTGAACTGAACTGAACTGAAGGGACCCATGGAACTCAGTCAGTTGTAGTAACATCCACTTTATATATTCCCAGAAGAGAGATCAGGAAGGAATAAGTATTTGAAATAAGAATGACTGAAAACTTCCAAAATTTTGCAAAGTACATGAATCTAGAAATCCAAAAAGTTAAACAAACTCCAAGAAGAATAAAGTCAAACAGACTCACAGTAAGGCATATTTTAATAAAACTGTCAAAAGCCAAAGCAAAGGAGAGAATGTTCAAAGCATCAAGAGAATAGTAACTTGTCATATACAAAGGATCATCCATATGATAACATTTCATTTTTTCCACAACAACTATAGAGGCCAAAAATCTGTGGAAAGATATATTTAAAATCTTGAAGGTAATTATGTCCACCAAGACTTTTGTATGTGGCAAAACTATCCCTCCATAAAATAAGAGCTATAAAACACCCCAAAATAAAGGGTAAGGAATTCCTGGTCAACAAAACCAAAGATCAGTTCAGTTCAGTTCAGTTGCTCAGTCGTCTCCAACTCTGAGACCCCATGAATCACAGCACACCAGGCTTCCCTGTCCATCACCGACTCCCAGAGTTCACTCAAACTTATGTCCATCAAGTTGGTGATGCCATCCAGCCATATCATTCTCTGTCGTCCCCTTCTCCTCCCGCCCCCAGCCTTTCCCAGCATCAGAGTCTTTTCCAGTGAGTCAACTCATCGCATGAGGTGGCCAAAGTATTGCAGTTTCAGCTTTAGCATGAGTCCTTCCAATGAACACCCAGGACTGATCTCCTTTAGAATGGACTGGCTGGATCTCCTTGCAGTCCAGGGGATTCCCAAGAGTCTTCTCCAACACCACAGTTCAAAAGCATCAATTCTTCGGCACTCGGCTTTCTTCACAGTCCAACTCTCACATCATACATGACCACTGGAAAAACCATAGCCTTGACTAGACGGCCCTTTGTTGGCAAAGTAATGTTTCTGCTTTTTAATATGCTATCTAGGTCAGTCATAACTTTCCTTCCAAGGAGTAAGCGTCTTTTAATTTCCTGGCTGCAATCAGCATCTGCAGTGATTTTGGAGCCCCAAAAAATAAAGTCTGACACTGTTGCCACTGTTTCCCCATCTATTTCCCATGAAGTGATGGGACTAGATGCCATGATCTTAAGATGACAATTCAAAGCCAGATTGATAAAGTCCCTTGTTAAAAATAAGTATGTAGGCCAATAGAAAAGCAAAAAATACTATTGTTGTTGCTCAGTCATCAATTTGCATCTAATTCTTTGGGACCCCAAGGACTGCAGCATGCTAGGCTTCCCTCTCTGTCACCATCTACTGGAGTTTGCACAAGTTCATATCCACTGAATCGGTGATACCATTCATCCTCTGAGATGACTCATCTTCCAATCATCTCATCCTCTGTCATCCTTTTTTCCTTCTGCCCTCACTATTTCCCAGCATTGGGGTCTTTTCCAATGAGTTTGCTGTGTGCATCAGGTGGCCAAAGTACTGGAGCTTCAGGTTCATCATCAATCGTTCCAATGAACATTCAGGGTTGATTTCCTTTAAGATTGACAGGTTTGATCTCCTTGCCATCCAAGGAACTCTCAAGAGCCTTCTCCAGCACCACAGTTAGAAAGCATCAATTCTTTGGTGTTCTGCCTTCTTTACTGTCCATCTCTCAATCCGTACATGAATACTGGAAAAACCATAGCCTTGACTACACGGACCTTTGTTTGCAAAGTAATGGCTCAGCTTTTTAATATCCTGTCTAGGTTTGTCATACGTTTCATTGCTATAGTCACCATCCACAGTGATTTTATATACCAAAAAGGAAATCTATCACTGCTTCTACTGTATTCTAATAAATAAGCCTCATTTCATTTTTTAAATTATGTAAGAGAAAAAATTTTTTAAAAATCATTATAAATAGATGATTCTAGGCAAAAATATAGAGATGTAATTCTGGACACCAATGAAATAAGGGTGTGAAGTTGGATGGGAGCAGAGTTACTGTATGTGATTTGAAGCTACTGAGGAATGAGTTCATACTGAATTGTTATGAATTTAAATGGTAACAGCAATCTCTTTTAAAAGTACTAAGAAATGAATTTTAAAATACACACAAAATTTGAATGGAAATAAAAAAGTTACACTAGAAAAAAGCTGATCATAAAAACAAGGCTATACTGAAGGAACTGAGAAGCAAAATTATGAAATACATTCAGTTCATTTCAGTTCGTGTTCGACTCTTTGCGACCTCATGAATCAAAGCACTCCAGGCCTCCCTGTCCAACACCAACTTCCGGAGTTCACTCAAACTCATGTCCATTGAGTCGGTGATGCCATCCAGCCATCTCATTCTCTGTTATCCCCTTCTCCTCCTGCCCCCAATCCCTCCCAGCATCAGAATCTTTTCCAGTGAGTCAAGTCTTCACATGAGGTGGCCAAAGTATTGGAGTTTCAGCTTTAGCATCAGTCCTTCCAATGAACACCCAGGATTGATCTCCTTTAGAATGGACTGGTTGGATCTCCTTGCAGTCCAAGGGACTCTCAAGAGTCTTCTCCAACACCACAGTTCAAAAGCATCAATTCTTCGGCGATCAGCTTTCTTCACAGTCCAACTCTCACATCCATACATGACCATGGGAAAAACCATAGCCTTGACTAGATGGCCCTTTGTTGGCAAAGTAATGTCTCTGCTTTTTAATATGCTATCTAGGTTGGTCATAACTTTCCTTCCAATGAGTAAGCACCTTTTAATTTCATGTCTGCAATCACCATCTGCAGTGATTTTGGAGCCCCAAAAAATAAAGTCTGACACTCTTTCCACTGTTTCTCCATCTATTTTCCATGAAGTGATGGGACCAGATGCCATGATCTTTGTTTTCTGAATGTTGAGCTTCAAGCCAACTTTTTCACTCTCCTCTTTCACTTTCATCAAGAGGCTTTTTAGTTCTTCTTCACTTTCTGTCATAAGGGTGGTATCATCTGCATATCTGAGGTTATTGATATTTCTCCCACCAATCTTGATTCCAGCTTGTGCTTCTTTCAGCCCAGCGTGCCTCATGATGTCACCCTGTAAATTAGCAGGGTGACAATATACAACCTTGATGTACTCCTTTTCCCATTTGGAAACAGTCTGTTGTTTCATGTCCAGTTCTAACTGTTGCTTCCTGACCTGCATACAGGTTTCTCAAGAGGCAGGTCAGGTGGTCTGGTATTCCCATCTCTTTCAGAATTTTCCACAGTTTATTGTGATCCACATAGTCAAAGTCTTTGGCATAGTCAATAAAGCAAAAACAGATGTTAGAGGAAAAAATTACAGGGTAGAAATAAATCCTTCAATAAGACTGATATCTTTGATTGAAACTCATGATTTAAGACAGATATTGAAGGAATAAAATTTTAAAATGTGTATAGAAATATTCCACTACATATCCACAATAAATCTATAGAAGTATAGAATATAATTTAGCCCTAAAAGAAGGAAGTCCTAACGTCTGTGACAATATGGATGGGCTTTGTATTTATTATACTAAGTAAAATAAATTAGACACAGAAAGACAAATACCACATGATCAAATTTATATGTGAAATATTCTAAAAACTTGATCAGAGAGAACACATTGGTGACTACCAGAGATGGGAGAAGAGGTCAAAATAAGTGAAGGGAATCAAAGATACAAATGTTCAGCTGTAAAATAAATGTCTTGGTGATGTAATATACAGCATGATGACTGTAGTTAATGATATATTCCCTATTTGAATCACTGAGAGTAAATCCTAAGATTTACAAGCAAAAATCTATAACTATGTGTGGTAATACTGTTAATTATAAATATTGTAGTAATCATTTTGTAATATATGGAATCATTATGTGGTACACCGGTAACTAAATGTTATATAACTGTACAAGTTACAGGTCTACTATTCTCAATAAAAAAAGCCCTATATGTTGTACAAGAAACTCACTTGAGATGCTAAAAGACAAAATACTGATGAGAAAGGAAGAAAGAGATTTTGTAAGCTATGAGTAGCCACATAAAGCTAGATTGGCTATATTAATATTAGAAAAAAGTTTATCAAAAATAGTTTAAAGGGAAAAAATAAAAATGGGATATTTTATACGGACTAACTCTACACATGGACATCACCAGATGGTCAACACCAAAATCAGACTGATTATATTCTTTTCAGCCAAAGATGGAGAAGCTCTATAGAGTTAGGAAAAACAAGGCTGGGAGCTGATTGTGGCTCAGATCATGAACTGCTTATTGCCAAATTCAGACTGAAATTGAAGAAAGTAGGGAAAACCACAAGACCATTCAAATATGACCTAAATCAAATCCCTTATGATTATACAGTGGAAGTGAGAAATGGATTTAAGGGACTAGATCTGATAGATAGAGTGCCTGGTGAACTATGGACTGAGGTTCAAGACATTGTACAGGAGACAAGGATCAAGACCATCTCCATGGAAAAGAAATGTAAAAAAGCAAAATGACTGTGTGGGGAGGCCTTACAAATAGCTGTGAAAAGAGACACGAAAAGCAAAGGAGAAAAGGAAAGATATAAGCATCTGAATGCAGAGTTCCAAAAAATAGCAAGGAGAGATAAGAAAGCCTTCCTCAGCGATCAATGCAAAGAAATAGAGGAAAACAACAGAATAGGAAAGACTAGAGATCTCTTCAAGAAAATTAGAGCTTCCAAGGGAACATTTCATGAAAAGATGGGCTCGAAAGGACAGAAATGGTATTAAGAAGCAGAAGATATTAAGAAGAGGTGACAAGAACACACAGAAGAACTTGTACAAAAAAGATTTTCACGACCAAGATAATCACCATAGTGTGATCACTCACCTAGAGCCAGATCCTGGAATGTGAAGTCAAGTGGGCCTTAGAAAGCATCACTTTGAACAAAGCTAGTGGAGGTGATGAAATTCCAGTTGAGCTACTCCAAAACCTGAAAGGTGATGCTGTGGAAGTGCTGCACTGAATATGCCAGCAAATTTGGAAAACTCAGCAGTGGCCACAGGACTGGAAAAGGTCAGTTTTCATTCCAATCAAAAAGAAAGGTAATGCCAAAGAATGGTCAAATACCACACTATTGCACTCATCTCACACACTAGTAAAGTCATGCTCAAAATTCTCCAAGCCAGGCTTCAGCAATACATGAACCATGAACTTCCAGATGTTCAAGTTGGTTTTAGAAAAGGCAGAGGAACCAGAGATCAAATTGCCAACATCTGCTGGATCATGGAACAAGCAAGAGAGTTCCAGAAAAACATTTATTTCTGCTTCATTGACTATGCCAAAGCCTTTGATTGTGTGGGTCAAAACAAACTGTGGAAAATTCTGAAAGAGATGGGAATATCAGACCACCTGACCTGCCTCTTGAGAAACCTATATGCAGGTCAGGAAGCAACAGTTAGAACTGGACATGGAACAACAGACTTGTTCCAAACAGGAAAAGGAGTACGACAAGACTGTAATTGTCACCCGGCTTATTTAACTTATATGCGGAGTACATCATGAGAAATGCTGGGCTGGAAGAAGCACAGGCTGGAATCAAGATGGCCTGGAGAAATATCAATAATCTCAGATATGCAGATGACACCACCCTTATGGCAAAGTGAAGAAGAACTAAGATGTCTCTTGATGAAAGTGAAAGAGGAGAGTGAAAATGTTGTCTTAAAGCTCAACATTCAGGAAACTAAGATCATGGCATCAGGGCCCATCACTTCATGGCAAATAGAAGGTGAAACAGTGGAAACAATGTCAACTTTATTTTTTTTTGGTCTCCAAAATCACTGTGGATGCTGATTGCAGCCATGAAATTAAAAGATGCTTACTCCTTGGAGGGAAAGTTATGACCAACCTAGATAGCATATTAAAAAGCAGAGACATTACTTTGCCAACAAAGGGCCATCTAGTCAAGGGTATGATTTTTCCATTGGTCATGTATGATGTGAGAGTTGGACTGTGAAGAAAGCTGAGCGCCGAAGAATTGATGCCTTTGAACTGTGGTGTTGGAGAAGACTCTTGGGAATCCCCTGGACTGCAAGGAGATCCAACCAGTCCATTCTAAAGGAGATCAATCCTGGGTGTTCATTGGAAGGACTGATGCTAAAGCTGAAACTCCAATACTTTGGCCACCTCATGCGAAGAGCTGACTCACTGGAAAAGACTCTGATGCTGGGAGGGATTGGGGGCAGGAGGAGAAGGGGATGACAGAGAATGAGATGGCTGGATGGCATCACCAACTCGATGGACATGAGTTTGAGTGAATTCCGGGATTTGGTGATGGACAGGGAGGCCTGGTGTGCTGTGATTCATGTGGTCACAAACAGTCGGACATGACTGAGTGACTGAACTGACGGGCATAATGCACAAAATATCTAATTTTACAGCTCAATGATAAAGACACGAATCACAATTTTAAAATGGCAAAGTTCTTGAATAACAGTTCTCCAAAGAAGATATAAAAATGGGTAACAATCCACAGTTCATTTCAGTTCAGTCACTCAGTCGTGTCCGACTCTTTGCGACCCCATGAGCTGCAGCACGCCAGGCCTCCCTGTCCATCACCAGCTACTGGAGTCTACCCAAACTCATGTCCATTGAGTCAGTGATGCCATCCAACCATCTCATCCTCTGTCATACTTTTCTCCTCCTGCCTTCAATCTTCCCCAGATCAGGGTCTTTTCAAATGAGTCAGTTTTTCCCATCAGGTGGCCAAAGGACCGGAGTTTCAGCTTCAACAACTGTCCTTCCAATGAATACCCGGGACTGATCTCCTTTAGAATGGACTGGTTGAATCTCCTTGCAGTTCAAGGGACTCTCAAGAGTCTTCTCCAGAACCACAGTTCAAAAGCATCAGTTCTTCTGTGCTCAACTTCTTTATAGTCCAACTCTCACATCCATACATGACTACTGGAAAAACCATAGCCTTGACTAGATGGACCTTGGTGGACAAAGTAATGTCTCTGCTTTGAAATATGTTGTCTAGTTTGGTCATAAATTTCCTTCCAAGGAGTAAGCGTCTTTTAATTTCATGGCTACAGTCAGCATCCACAGTGATTTTGGAGCCCCCCCAAAATAAAATCAGCCACTGTTTCCCCAACTATTTGCCATGAAGTGATGGGATCAGATGCCATGATCTTAGTTTCCTGAATGTTGAGCTTTAAGCCAACTTTTTCACTCTCCTCTTTCACCTTCATCAAGAGGCTCTTTAGTTCTTCTTCACTTTCTGCCATAAGGATGGTGTCATCTGCATATCTGAGGTTGATTTATATTTCCTGGTAATCTTGATTGCAGCTTGTGTTTCTTCCAGCGCAGTGTTCCTCATGATGTACTCTTCATATAAGTTAAATAAGCAGGGTAACAATATACAGCCTTAAGGTACTCCTTTTCCTATTTGGAACCAGTCTGTTCGTCCATATCCAGTTCTAACTGTTGCTTCCTACCTGCATACAGATTTCTCAAGAGGCAGGTCAGGTAGTCTGGTTTTCCCATCTCTTTTAGAATTTTCCACAGTTTGTTGTGATCCACAGAGTCAAAGGCTTTGGCATAGTCAATAAAGCAGAAATAGATGTTTTTCTGGAACTCTCTTGTTTTTTCCATGATCCGGTTTATGTTGGCAATTTGATCTCTGGTTCCTCTGCCTTTTCTAAAACCAGCTTGAACATCTGGAAGTTCACAGTTCACGTATTGCTGAAGCCTGGCTTGGAGAATTTTAATTACTTTACTAGCGAGTGAGATGAGTGTAACTGTGCGGTAGTTTGAGCATTCTTTGGCATTGCCTCTTTGGGATTTCAGTGAAAACTGACCTTTTCCAGCACTGTGGTCACTGCTGAGTTTTCCAAATTTGCTGGCATATTGAGTGCAGCACTTTCATAGAATCATGTTTTAGGATTTGAAATAGCTCAACTGGAATTCCGTCACCAGTAGCTTGTTTTGGAATTCCAAAAAGAAGACCGGAGTGGTCTGTGGCTCAGATCATGAACTCCTTATTGCTAAATTAAGACTTAAATTGAAGAAAGTTGGGGAAATCACTAGACCATTCAGTTCACTTCAGTTCAGTCGCTCAGTCATGTCTGACTCTTTGCGACCCCATGAATCACAGCATGCCAGGCCTCCCTGTCATCACCAACCCCCAGCGTTCACTCAAACTCATGTCCTTCAGGTATGACCTAAATCAAATCCTTTATGATTATACAGTGGAAGTGAGAAATAGATTTAAGGGACTAGTTCTGATAGACAGAGTGCCTGATGAAATATGAGGTTTGTGACATTCCGCAGGATACAGGGATCAAAACCATCCCCATGGAAAAGAAATGCATAAAAGCAAAATGGCTGTCTGTGGAGGCCTTACAAATAGCTGTGAAACGAGGAGAAGCGAAAAGCAAAGTAGAAAAAGAAAGATATACCATTTGAATGCAGAGTTCCAAAGAATAGCAAGGAGAGATAAGAAAGCCTTCCTCATTGATCAATGCAAAGAAATAGAGGAAAACAATAGAATAGGAAAGACTAGAGATCTCTTCAAGAAAATTAGAGATACCAAGGGAACATTTCATGCAAAGATGAACTCAATAAAGGACTGAAACGGTATGGACCTAATAGAAGCAGAAGATATTAAGAAGAGGTGGCAAGAATACACAGAACTATACAAAAAGATCTTCACTACCCAGATAACAACCCACAAACATCCTACAAAAATAGGTTCAACATCATCGTTCATTAGGGAAATGTAAAGTAAAGCTACAATGAGAAGCCATTTTCTTTTACTAGACAAGCTTTAGTAATGACAAGAAATTGGAAATTAAGTACTGGCAATTATATTAGAAATAGAAACCCATAATTGCCAGTGGGAATATAAATGCCACAGTCACTGTGAAAAAGTTTGGCTGTTCCTCAAAGTATTAGACATAAAATTACCACATCTCATCAATTCCACTCCATGAAGAAACAACAATACATGGATGAATAAAAATTAGCATCTGTACATAAGATAAAAAATTATGCAGCCATAAAAGAGAAAAACAAAGTACTGATACATACTGTAACTTAGATAAACCTCCAAAACATACGAGGTGAAAGAATTAGAAACAAAAGCGGCAATATTCTGAGTTCTGTTATACACTATATCCATAAGAAGAAAATTTAAAGACTCAAAACATAGACTACAGGTTGATACATGATAGGGTGGAGGGAATGGACAGTGAGGATTTGATGGATATGGTATGTTTCTGATGAAAGTGAAAGAGGAGAGTGAAAAGGTTGGCTTGAAGCTCAACATTCAGAAAACAAAGATCATGGCATCTGGTCCCATCACTTCATGGGAAATAGATGGAAAAACAGTGGAAACAGTGTCAGACTTTGTTTTTTTGGGCTCCAAAATCACTGCAGATGCTGATTGCAGCCATGAAATTAAAAGACGCTTACTCCTTGGAAGGAAAGTTATGACCAAGACTCCCTTGTACTGCAAGGAGATCCAACCAGTCCATTCTAAAGGAGATCAATCCTGGGTATTCATTGGAAGGACTGATGCTAAAGCTGAAACTGCAATACTTTGGCCACCTCATGCGATGAGTTGACTCACTGGAAAAGACTCTGATGCTGGGAAAGGTTGGGGGCAGGAGGAGAAGGGGACGACAGAGAATGAGATGGCTGGATGGCATCACCGACTCTGTGGACATGAGTTTGAGTGAACTCCGGGAGTTGGTGATTTACAGGGAGGCCTGGTGTGCTGTGATTCATGGGGTCATGGAGAGTCGGACACGACTGAGCTACTGAACTGAACTGATGTTTCTGTAAAGTGATGAAAAAATATTTTAATGAATGAGCTAATTGTAACACAATGATGTGAATGCACTAAGTATCACTAAAGTGTACAATTTAAAATGGTTAATTATATGGATGCAAATTTCACCTCAATTTAAAAATGCCATTACCTCGTAAGTTGATCTACATATTTCCTGCAATCCATATCAAAATCACCATTGATTTCTTTGCATAAATTAATAAGCTTATCCTAAAATGCATCTGGAAATTCAAGAGACACCCAAAAGCCAAAGCAATCTTAAAAATGACAAAAAATTAAAGGACTCACACTGCTCAACTTCAAAACCATTGTTGTTTTTCAATTGCTAACTTGTGTCCAACTCTTTGTGACCCCATGGACTACAGCAGGCTAGGCTCCTCTGTCCTCCAGTATCTCCCAGAGTTTCCTCAAATTAATGTACATTAAGTCAGTGATGCTATCTTCCCATCTCATCCTGTGCCATTCCCTTCTCCTTTTGCCTTCAGTCTTTCCCAGCATCAGGACCTTTTCCAATGAGTCAGTTCTTCATATCAGATGGCCAAAATATTGGAGCTTCAGCCTCAGCATCAGTCCTTCCAATGAATATTCAGGGTTGATTTTTTTTAGGATTGACTGGTTTGCTATCTTTACAGTCTAAGGGACTCTCAAGTTCTCCAGCACCACAATTCGAAAGCAACAATTCTTTGCTGCTCAGTCTTCTTTATGGTCCAACTCTCACATCCATACATGACTACTGGAAAAACCAAAGGTTTTAACTATATGGACCTATGCTGGCAAAGAGATGTCTCTGATTAAAAAAGAAAACTCAGTAATTAAAATGGCCAGATGAATGGGAGCATGGGAAGATGGCAGAGGAATAGGACGGGGCGACCACTTTCTCCCCTACAAAATCAGCAAAAGAACATTTGAACGCTGAGTAAATCCCACAAAACAACTTCTGAATACTGGCAGAGGACATCAGGCACCCAGAAGAGCAGCCCATAGTCATCGAAAGGAGGTAGGAAATAGTATAAAAGATAAAAAGAGAGACAAAAGAGGGAGGGACGGAGCTCCATCCCTGGAAGGGAGGCTTAAAAAAAAAAAAGAAGTTTCCAAACACCTGGAAACACCAGTGAGCGGAACTTCAGAGGGCCGGATAACTGGGAGACAAAAGACATAAATAATTAAGACTCACAGACTAAGTGCCCAGAGGAAACTCTCAGCGGAGAAGCGGCGCAGACACCCGTGCCCCCCACTAGCAGGCAGGGGCTGGGCAGGGACGCGTGGGCGGAGGCGCTTAGAGGGAGAATGGGTGGCAGCGCTTAGAGGAAGAACCGGGCTTGAAAGCCCCAGGGCAAAATGAGGGCACGAACTTAAAATAGCAAAGCAGAGTTCAGTTCAGTTCAGTCGCTCAGTCGTGTCCGACTCTCCGCGACCCCATGAATCACAGCACGCCAGGCCTCCCTGTCCATCACCAACTCCCGGAGTACACTCAAACTCATGTCCACAGAGTCGGTGATGCCATCCAGCCATCTCATTCTCCGTCGTCCCCTTCTCCTCCCGCCCCCAACCTTTCCCAGCATCAGAGTCTTTTCCAGTGAGTCAACTCGTCTCATGAGGTGGCCAAAGTATTGGAGTTTCAGCTTTAGCATCAGTCCCTCCAATGAACATCCAGGATTGATCTCCTTTAGAATGGACTGGTTGGATCTCCTTGCAGTATAAGGGACTCTCAAGAGTCTTCTCCAACACCACAGTTCAAAAGCATCGATTCTTCGGCGATCAGCTTTCTTCACAGTCCAACTCTGACATCCATACATGACCACGGGAAAAACCATTGCCTTGACTAGACGGACCTTGGTCGGCAAAGTAATGTCTCTGCTTTTTAATATACTATCAAGGTTGGTCATAACTTTCCTTCCATGGAGCAAGCGTCTTTTAATTTCATGGCTGCAATCAGCATCTGCAGTGATTTTGGAGCCCAAAAAAACAAAGTCTGACACTGTTTCCACTGTTTTTCCATCTATTTCCCATGAAGTGATGGGACCAGATGCCATGATCTTTGTTTTCTGAATGTTGAGCTTCAAGCCAACCTTTTCACTCTCCTCTTTCACTTTCATCAAGAGGCTTTTGAGTTCCTCTTCACTTTCTGCCATAAGGGTGGTGTCATCTGCATATCTGAGGTTATTGATATTTCTCCCAGCAATCTTGATTCCAGCTTGTGCTTCTTCCAGCCCAGCGTTCCTCATGATGTACTCTGCATATAAGTTAAATAAGCAAGGTGACAATATACAACCTTGACGCACTCCTTTTCCTATTTGGAACCAGTCTGTTGTTCCATGACCGGTTCTAACTGTTGCTTCCTGACCTGCATACAGGTTTCTCAAGAGGCAGGTCAGGTGGTCTGGGATTCCCATCTCTTTCAGAATGTTCCACAGTTTATTGTGATCCACACAGTCAAAGGCTTTGGCATAGTCAATGAAGCAGAAATAGATGTTTTTCTGAAACTCTCTTGCTTTCTCCATGATCCAGCGGATGTTGGCAATTTGATCTCTGGTGCCTCTGCCTTTTCTAAAACCTGCTTGAACATCTGGGAGTTCACGGTTTACATACTGCTGAAGCCTGGCTTGGAGAATTTTGAGCATGACTTTACTAGCGTGTGAGATGAGTGCAATTGTGCGGTAGTTTGAGCATTCTTTGGCATTGCCTTTCTTTGGGATTGGAATGAAGACTGACCTCTTCCAGTCCTGTGGCCACTGCTGAGTTTTCCAAATCTGCTGGCATATTGAGTGCAGCACTTTCACAGCATCATCTTTCAAGACTTGAAATAGCTCAACTGGAATTCCATCACCACCACTAGCTTTGTTCGTAGTGATGCTTTCTAAGGCCCACTTGACTTCACATTCCAAGATGTCTGGCTCTAGGTCAGTGATCACATTATCGTGACTATCTTGGTCGTGAAGATCTTTTTTGTACAGTTCTTCTGTGTATTCCTGCCACCTCTTCTTAATATCTTCTGCTTCTGTTAGGTCCATACCATTTCTGTCCTTTATCGAGCCCATCTTTGCGTGAAAAGTTCCCTTGGAATCTCTAATTTTCTTGAAGAGGTCTCTTGTTTTTCCTATTCTGTTGTTTTCCTCTATTTCTTTGCATTGATCACTGACGCGAGAGACGCCGGCCCCGGCGGCGCAGACGCGACGCGAGAGACGCCGGCCCCGGCGGCGCAGACGCGACGCGAGAGACGCCGGCCCCGGCGGCGCAGACGCGACGCGAGAGACGCCGGCCCCGGCGGCGCAGACGCGACGCGAGAGACGCCGGCCCCGGCGCAACGAGCCACGCAAAGAGGTGCGGCCGTGAGGAGCTACCCCACGCCTGAGGCCAGGGCCGGCGGCCGAGAGGAGCTACCCCACGTCCAACAGGCGGTGGCTGCGCGGGCGCAGGAGGGCCGAGAGGAGCTACTCTGCGTTCAAGGTCAGGAGGGGGGGCCTTGAGGAGATACCCCTCGTCCAAGGTAAGGTACAGCAGCTGCACTTTGCTGGAGCGGCTGTGAAGAGATTTTCCACGACCAAGGTAAGAGAAACCAAAATAAGACGGTAGGTATTGCTAGGGGGCACCAGAGGGCAGACAAACTGAAATCATAATCACAGGAAACTAGCTGATCTAATCACATGGACCACAGCCGAATGTGGTCCCCTGGAGAAGGGAATGGCAAACCACTTCAGTATACTTGCCTTGAGAACCCCGTGAACAGTAACAAAGGGCAAAATGATAGGATACTGAATGAGGAATTCCCCAGGTCGGTAGGTGCCCAGTATGCTACTGGAGCTCAGTGGAGAAATAACTATAGAAGGAATAAAGGGATGGAGCAAAAGCAAAACCAATACCCAGTTGTGGATTTGACCAATGATAGAAACAAGGTCCGGTGCTGTAAAGAGCAATATTGCATAGGAACCTGGAATGTTAGGTCCATGAATCAAGGCAAATTGGAAGTGGTCAAACAGGAGATGGCAAGAGTGAACATAGACATTCTAGGAATCAGTGAATTAAAATGGACTGGAATGGGTGAATTTAACTCGGATGACCATTATATCTACTACTGTGGGCAGGAATCCCTTAGAAGAAATGGAGTAGCCATCATGGTCAACAAAAGAGTCCGAAATGCAGTACTTGGATGCAATCTTAAAAATGACAGGATGATTTCTGTTCGTTTCCAAGGCAAACCATTCAATATTACAGTAATCCAGGCCTATGCCCCAACCAGTAATGCTGAAGAAGCCGAAGTTAATCAGTTCTATGAAGACCTACAAGACCTTTTAGAACTAACACCCAAAAAAGATGTCCTTTTCATTATAGGGGACTGGAATGCAAAAGTAGGAAGTCAAGAAACACCTGGAGTAACTGGCAAATTTGGCCTTGGAGCACGGAATGAAGCAGGGCAAAGGCTAATAGAGTTTTGTCAAGAGAATGCACTGGTCATAGCAAACACCCTCTTCCAACAACACAAGAGAAGACTCTACACATGGACATCACCAGATGGTCAACACCGAAATCAGATTGATTATATTCTTTGCAACCAAAGATGGAGAAGCTGTATACAGTTAGCGAAAACAAGACCAGGAGCTGACTGTGGCTCAGATCATGAACTCCTTATTGCGAAGTTCAGACTTAAATTGAAGAAAGTAGGGAAAACCACTAGACCATTCAGATATGACCTCAATCAAATCCCTTATGATTATGCAGTGGAAGTGAGAAATAGATTTAAGGGACTAGATCTGATTGATAGAGTGCCTGATGAACTCTGGACGGAGGTTCGTGACATTGTACAGGAGACAGGGACCAAGACCATCCCCATGGAAAAGAAATGCAAAAGAGCGAAATGGCTGTCTGAGGAGGCCTTACAAATAGCTGTAAAAAGAAGAGAGGCGAAAAGCAAAGGAGAAAAGGAAAGATATAAGCATCTGAATGCAGAGTTCCAAAGAATAGCAAGGAGAGATAAGAAAGCCTTCCTCAGCAAAGCAGAAGCTGCAGCTAAAAGGCAAAAAGGCGAGGAAAAGCCTGTGAAAAGCCCCAACCCAGAACGGGGCGCTGAGCAGAGCGAGCCGGCAGCGGGCGGCCCATCCCCCAGCCCCTGCCGGCGCGGGCGGGGAGGGCAGCCGGGGGCGGGAGGGGGGGCAGCCACAGCCCCAGAGAGGCTTCCCGTGCCAAGCTGCAGGCAGGCTTCCTTGCTGGCCAGGACTTCTTGGGTTCACGCCGGTCGATATCTGCCTGAGAAACTGCCGGTTGTACTCCCAGAAAACTGAGCGGCAGGGACCGGGAAGGCAATAAGTCGCAGCGACCGCGCTCACCAAACGTCTGGTCACCTGAGCTGCTTGGACCGGGGAAGACAAAAAACGCAGGCCCAGCCAAGTCTGTGCCTTTGTGGAGTACCCAAGGACCTGAACCTGAGCCGCTCAGAACTGGGAAGTGCATGCAACCCAACCCAGCGCTGGACGTGGACAGCTCCCGGCAGAGCAACCTAGAGCCTAAGCAGCATAAACAGGGAAAGCACACATGCCTCGAGCGGGAGCATTCCCAGTGTAGCCGAGACACTGCAAGCACTCCCCACAGACGCCAGGGATATTTGTTAGCTGCGTTCCTCCCTCCCCACAGCAGGATGAACAGGTGAGCCGGGGGGGGGGGGGGGGGGGGGGGGGGGGGGGGAAGTGCCCACCACCGCATCCTGGTGTCAGGATGGGAATTAGACACTGAGGAGACCAGAAAACAGAAGAGCTTTTTCAACAGAAGGAACTGCCTTGGACGTAACAGAGGGAGAAGTCTTGAGCCTATTGCAAGAATAAGACTGAAAAACAGAGGTAGAGGCTTAAGTCCAAATCCTGAGAACACCAGAGATCTCCTGTTCCAGAGAACATTAATTGATAGGTACTCATCAAATGCCTCCATACATACACTGAAACCAGGCACCACCCAAGGGTCAACAAGTTTCATTGAAAGACATACTATGCAAACTATCCAGCAACACAGGAGAATAGCACTGAGCTTCAATATACAGGCTGCCCAAAGCCACTCCAAACCCACTGACATCTCAAACTCATTACTGGACACTTCATTGCACTCCAGAGAGAAGAAATCCAGCTCCACCCACCAGAACATCGACACAAGCTTCCCTAACTAGGGAACCTTGACAAGTCACCCATCCAACCCGACAGACAACGAGGTAACTACATAATAAAGAGAACTCCACAAACTGCCAGAAGACGGAAAGACCACCACAAACACAGCAATATAAGCAAGATGAAGAGGCAGAGAAATACCCAGCAGGTAAAGGAACAGGATAAATGCCCACCAACACAAACAAAAGAGGAAGATATAGGGAACCTACCCGATAAAGAATTTTGAATTTTAATTGTGAAAATGATTCAAAATCTGGAAACCAAAATGGAGTTACAGATAAATAAACTGGAGAAAAGGATTGAGAAGATGCAAGAAAGGTTTAATAAGGAATTAGAGGAAATAAAAAAGAGTCAATATACAATGAATAATGAAATAGATGAGAAACTACAGGCCAATATCACTGATGAACATAGATGCAAAAATCCTTAACAAAATTCTAGCAATCAGAATCCAACAACACATTAAGAAGATCATACATCATGACCAGTGGGCTTTATCCCAGGAATGCAAGGATTCTTCAATATCCACAAATCAATCAACATAATACACCACATTAACAAACTGAAAAATAAAAATCATATGATTATCTCAATAGATGCAGAGAAAGCCTTTGACAAAATTCAACAATTATCAATTTATGATAAAAACCCTCCATAAAGTGGGAATAGAAGGGACATATCTCAACATAATAAAAGCTATATATGACAAACCCACAGCAAACATTATCCTCAATGGTGAAAAACTGAAAGCATTTCCCCTAAAGTCAGGAAGAAGACAAGGGTGCCCACTCTCACCACTATTATTCAACATAGTTCTGGAAGTTTTAGCTACAGCAATCAGAGCAGAAAAAGACATAAAAGGAATTCAAATTGGAAAAGAAGAAAAAAGCTTTCACTATTCGCTGATGACATGATCCTCTACACTGAAAACCCAAAAGGCTCTACCAAAAAACTACTAGAGCTAATCAATGAATACAGTAAAGTTGCAGGATATAAAATCAACACACAGATATCCAACTCAGCAGTGGCCACAGAACTGGAAAAGGTCAGTCTTCATTCCAATCCCAAAGAAAGGCAATGCCAAAGAATGCTCAAACTACCGCACAATTGCACTCATCTCACATGCTAGCAAAGTCATGCTCAAAATTCTCCAAGCCAGGCTTCAGCAATATGTGAACTGTGAACTCCCAGATGTTCAAGCAGGTTTTAGAAAAGACAGAGGCGCCAGAGGTCAAATTGCCAACATCCGCTGGATCATGGAGAAAGCAAGAGAGTTTCAGAAAAATATCTATTTCTGCTTCATTGACTATGCCAAAGCCTTTGACTGTGTGGATCACAATAAACTGTGGAAAATACTGAAAGAGATGGGAATCCCAGACCACCTGACCTGCCTCTTGAGAAACCTGTATGCAGGTCAGGAAGCAACAGTCAGAACTGTACATGGAACAACAGACTGGTTCCAAATAGGAAAAGGAGTACATCAAGACTGTATATTGTCACCTTGCTTATTTAACTTATATGCAGAGTACATCATGAGGAACGCTGGGCTGGAAGATGCACAAGCCGGAATAAAGATTGCTGGGAGAAATATCAATAACCTCAGATATGCAGATGACACTACCCTTATGAGAGAAAGTGAAGAGGAACTAAAAAGCCTGTTGATGAAAGTGAAAGAAGAGAGTGAAAAGGTTGGCTTGAAGCTCAACATTCAGAAAACAAAGATCATGGCATCTGGTCCCATCACTTCATGGGAAATAGATGGAAAAACAGTGGAAACAGTGTCAGACTTTATTTTTTTGGGCTCCAAAATCACTGAAGATGCTGATTGCAGCCAGGAAATTAAAAGACACTTACTCCTTGGAAGGAAAGTTATGACCAACCTTGATAGTATATTAAAAAGCAGAGACATTACATTGCCAACCAAGGTCCGTCTAGTCAAGGCTATGGTTTTTCCCGTGGTCATGTATGGATGTGAGAGTTGGACTGTGAAGAAAGCTGATCGCCAAAGAATTGATGCTTTTGAACTGTGGTGTTGGAGAAGACTCTTGAGAGTCCCTTATACTGCAAGGAGATCCAACCAGTCCATTCTGAAGGAGATCAATCTTGGGTGTTCATTGGAAGGACTTATGCTAAAGCTGAAACTGCAATACTTTGGCCACCTCATGCGACGAGTTGACTCACTGGAAAAGACTCTGATGCTGGGAAAGGTTGGGGGCCGGAGGAGAAGGGGACGAGAGAGAATGAGATGGCTGGATGGCATTACCGACTCTGTGGACATGAGTTTGAGTGAACTCCGGGAGTTGGTGATGGACAGGGAGGCCTGGCTTGCTGTGATTCATGGGGTCACGGAGAGTCGGACACGACTGAGCGACTGAACTGAACTGAATAATGAGAACATAGAAACAGAAATTAAGAAAATTATTCCATTCACTGTTGCACCAAAAAGAATTAAATACTTAGGAATATATCTACCCGACGCCGGCCCCGGCGGTGCAGACGCGAGAGATGCCAGCCCTGGCGCAACCGACCACGCAAAGTGGCAAGGCGTGAGGAGCTACCCCACGCCTGAGGCCAGGGCCGGCGGCCGAGAGGAGCTGTCCCACATCCAAAAGGCGGTGGCTGGGCAGGCTCAGGAGGGCCGAGAGGAGCTACTCCACGTTCAAGGTCAGGAGGGGTGGCCTTGAGGAGATACCCCGCATCCAAGGTAAAGTGCAGTGGCTGTGCTTTCTTGGAGCAGCTGTGAAGAGATATCCCACGCCCAAGGTAAGAGTAACCCAAATAAGACGGTAGGTATTGCAAGGGGGCATCAGAGGGCAGATACACTGAAATCATAATCACAGGAAACTAGTCGATCTGATTATATGGACCACAGCCAAATGTGGTCCACTGGAGAAGGGAATGGCAAACCACTTCAGTATACTTGCCTTGAGAACCCCATGAACAGTATCAAAGGGCAAAATGGTAGGATACTGAATGAGGAATTCTCCAGGTCGGTAGGTGCCCAGTATGCTAATGGGAGATCAGTGGAGAAATAACTCTAGAAGGAATAAAGGGATGGAGCAAAAGCAAAACCAATACCCAGTTGTGGATGTGAATGGTGATAGAAGCAAGGTCCGGTGTAAAGAGCAATATTGCATAGGAACCTGGAATGTTAGGTCCATGAATCAAGGCAAATTGGAAGTGGTCAAACAGGAGATGGCAAGAGTGAACATAGACATTCTAGGAATCAGTGAATTAAAATGGACTGGAATGGGTGAATTTAACTCAGATGACCATTATATCTACTACTATGGGCAGGAATCCCTTAGAAGAAATGGAGTAGCCATCATGGTCAACAAAAGAGTCTGAAATGCAGTACTTGGATGCAATCTTAAAAACGACAGAATGATTTCTGTTCATTTCCAAGGCAAACCGTTCAGTATTACAGTAATCCAGGCCTATGCCCTAACCAGTAACGCTGAAGAAGCCGAAGTTGAACGGTTCTATGAAGACCTACAAGACCTATTAGAACCAACACCCAAAAAAGATGTCCTTTTCATTATAGGGGACTGGAATGCAAAAGTAGGAAGTCAAGAAACACCTGGAGTAACAGGCAAATTTGGCCTTGGAGCACGGAATGAAGCAGGGCAAAGGCTAATAGAGTTTTGTCAAGAGAACGCACTGGTCATAGCAAACACCCTCTTCCAACAACACAAGAGAAGACTCTACACATGGACATCACCAGATGGTCAACACCAAAATCAGACTGATTATATTCTTTGCAGCCAAAGATGGAGAAGCTGTATACAGTTAGCAAAAACAAGACCAGGAGCTGACTGTGGCTCAGATCATGAACACCTTATTGCCAAATTCAGACTGAAATTGAAGAAAGTAGGGAAAACCACTAGACCATTCAGATATGACCTAAATCAAATCCCTTATGATTATACAGTGGAAGTGAGAAATAGATTTAAGGGACTAGATCTGATAGATAGAGTGCCTGATGAACTCTGGACGGAGGTTCGTGACATTGTACAGGAGACAGGGACCAAGACCATCCCCATGGAAAAGAAATGCAAAAAAGTGAAATGGCTGTCTGAGGAGGCCTTACAAATAGCTGTGAAAAGAAGAGAAGCAAAAAGCAAAGGAGGAAAGGAAAGATATAAGCATCTGAATGCAGAGTTCCAAAGAATAGCAAGGAGAGATAAGAAAGCCTTCCTCAGTGATCAATGCAAAGAAACAGAGGAAAACAATAGAATAGGAAAAACAAGAGATCTCTTCAAGAAAAATTAGAGATTCCAAGGGAACATTTCATGCAAAGATGGGCTCAATAAAGGACAGAAATGGTATGGACCTAACGGAAGCAGAAGATATTAAGAAGAGGTGGCAAGAATACACAGAAGAACTGTACAAAAAAGATCTTCACGACCAAGATAATCACGATAACGTGATCACTGACCTAGGCCAGACATCTTGGAATGTGAAGTCAAGTGTGCCTTAGAAAGCATCACTACGAACAAAGCTAGTGGTGGTGATGGAATTCTAGTTGAGCTATTTCAAATCTTGAAAGATGATGCTGTGAAAGTGCTGCACTCAATATGCCAGCAAATTTGGAAAACTCAGCAGTGGCCACAGGGCTGGAAAAGGTCAGTCTTCATTCCAATCCCAAAGAAAGACAATGCCAAAGAATGCTCAAACTACTGCACAATGGCATTCATCTCCCAAGCTAGTAAAGTCATGCTCAAAATTCTCCAAGCCAGGCTTCAGCAATACGTGAACCGTGAACTCCCAGATGTTCAAGCTGGTTTTAGAAAAGGCAGAGGCACCAGAGATCAGATTGCCAACATCCGCTGGATCATGGAGAAAGCAAGAGAGTTCCAGAAAAACATCTATTTCTTCTTCATTGACTATGCCAAAGCCTTTGACTTTGTGGATCACAATAAACTGTGGAACATTCTGAAAGAGATGGGAATACCAGAGCACACGACCTGCCTCTTGAGAAACCTGTATGCAGGTCAGGAAGCAACAGTCAGAACTGGACATGGAACAACAGACTGTTTCTAAATAGGAAAAGGAGTACGTCAAGGCTGTATATTGTCACCTTGCTTATTTAACTTATATGCAGAGTACATCCTGAGGAACGCTGGGCTGGAAGAAGCACAGCTGGAATCAAGATTGCTGGGAGAAATATCAATAACCTCAGATATGCAGATGACACTACCTTTATGGCAGAAAATGAAGAGGAACTCAAAAGCCTCTTGATGAAAGTGGAAGAGGAGAGTGAAAAGGTTGGCTTGAAGCACAACATTCAGAAAACAAAGATCATGGCATCTGGTCCCATCACTTCACGGGAATTAGATGGAAAAACAGTGGAGACAGTGTCAGACTTTATTTTTTTGGGCTCCGAAATCACTGCAGATGCTGATTGCAGCCTTGAAATTAAAAGATGCTTACTCCTTGGAAGGAAAGTTATGACCAACCTTGATGGTATATTAAAAAGCAGAGACATTACTTTGCCAACAAAGGTCCGCCTAGTCAAGGCTATGGTTTTTCCCGTGGTCATGTATGGATGTGAGAGTTGGACTGTGAAGAAAGCTGATCGCCGAAGAATTGATGCTTTTGAACTGTGGTGCTGGAGAAGCCTCTTGAGACTCCCTTGTACTGCAAGGAGATCCAACCAGTCCATTCTGAAGGAGATCGATCCTGGGTGTTCATTGGAAGGACTGATGCTAAAGCTGAAACTGCAATACTTTGGCCACCTCATGCGACGAGTTGACTCACTGGAAAAGAGTCTGATGCTGGGAAATGTTGGGGGTGGGAGGAGAAGGGGACGATAGAGAATGAGATGGATGGATGGCATCACCGACTCTGTGGACTTGAGTTTGAGTGTACTCCGGGAGTTGGTGATGGACAGGGAAGCCTGGTGTGCTGTGATTCATGGGGTCGCAGAGAGTCGGACACGACTGAGCGTCTGAACTAACTAACGAACTAACTGAACTAAAGGAAACAAAATACTTGTACATAGAGAACTATAAAACACTAGTGAAAGTAATCAAAGATGACACTAATAGATGGAGAAATATACCGTGTTCATGGATTGGAAGAATAAATATTGTAAAAATGAGTATACTACCCAAAGTATTTTATACATTCAATGCAATCCCTATCAAGCTACCAATGATATTTTTCACAGAACTAGAACAAATAATCTCACAATTTGTATGGAATTACAAAAAAACCTCGAATAGCCAAAGCAATCTTGAAGAAGAAGAATGGAACTGGAGGAATTAACCTGCTGGACTTCAGGCTCTATTACAAAGCCACAGTCATCAAGACAGTATGGTACTGGCATAAAGACAGAAATATAGATCAATGGAACAAAATAGAAAGCCCAGAGATAAATCCACGCACCTATGGACACCTTATCTTCGACAAAGGAGGTAAGAATATAAAATGGAGAAAAGACATTCTCTTTAACAAGTGGTGCTGGGAAAACTGGTCAGCCACTTGTAAAAGAATGAAACTAGAACACTTCCTAACACCATACACCAAAATAAACTCAAAATGGATTAGAGAGCTAAATGTAAGACCAGATTCTATACAACTTCTAGAGGAGAACGTAGGCAAAACACTCTCCAACATAAATCACAGCAGGATCCTCCAAGACCCACCTCCCAGAATATTGGAAATAAAAGCAAAAATAAACAAATGGGACATAATTAAAATCAAAAGCTTCTGCACAGCAAAGGAAACTATAAGCAAGGTGAAAAGACAGCCTTCAGAATGGGAGAAAATCATAGCAAATGAAGCAACTGATAAAGGATCAATCTCCAAAATATACAAGCAGCTCCTGCAGCTCAATTCCACAAAAATAAATGACCCAATCAAAAAAATGGGCCAAATAACTAAACAGACCTTTCTCCAAAGAAGACATAAAGATGGCTAACAAACACATGAAAAAATGCTCAGCATCCCTCATAATCAGAGAAATGCAAATCAAAACCACAATGAGATACCATTTCACACCAGTCAGAATGGCTGCTATCCAAAAGTCTACATGCAATAAATGCTGGAGAGGGTGTGGAGAAAAGGGAACCCTCTTACACTGTTGGTGGGAATGCAAACTAGTACAGCCACTATGGAGAACAGTGTGGAGATTCCTCAAAAACCTGGAAATAGAACTGCCATATGATCTAGCAATCGCACTCCTGGGCATACACACTGAGGAAACCAGAATTGAAAGAGACACATGTACTCCAATGTTCATCGCAGCACTGTTTATAATAGCGAGGACATGGAAGCAACCTAGATGTCCATCTGCAGATGAATGGATAAGAAAGCTTTGGTACATATACACAATGGAGTATTTTTCAGCCATCAAAAAGAATGCATTTGAATCAGTTTTAATGAGGTGGATGAAACTGGAGCCTATTATACAGAGTGAAGTCAGCCAGAAAGAAAAACATCAATACAGTATACTAATGCATATATATGGAATTTAGAAAGATGGTAACCTTAACCCTGTATATGAGACTGAAAAAGAGACATAGGTGTATAGCACAGTCTTTGAGACTCTGTGGGAGAGGGTGAAGGTGGGATGATTGGGGAGAACGGCATTGTAGCATGTATATTATCATATGTGAAATGAATCACCAGTCCAGGTTCGACGGATGATACAGGATGCTTGGGGCTGGTGCACGGGGATGACCTGGAGGGAGGATATGGGGAAGAGGGAGGTGGGAGGGGGGTTCAAGAAAGGGAACACATGTACACCCGGGGCGGATTCGTGTCAATGTATGGCAAAACCAACCAATATATTAATGTAAGGTAATTTGCCTCCAATAAAATAAATTAAAAAAGTAAAATAAAATAAAATGGCCAGATGAAAGTGCAATGGCTGACATTTAGATTACTGGAACAGATGTCAGATTACACAATTAAACCCTCAAATTTTGGGTCAGTTGATTTTTGACAAAGATGCCGAGATGATTCGTGTGAGGAAAATAGTCTTTACAACACATGATGCAAGATTAATGCTCACAGACATGTAACGCCATCTCCATAATTCATTTTACTTAACACAAAATTAAGGCTTCTGTCTTCCACCCACCTACTCTTTCCCATCACCAGCCAATATATAAAGCATTATATATACAGCATTCACCCATCTGAAATTCCCTACCTTGCCCTTCAGTGCTAATGTATTCAGATTTATTTCCAACCACCTGACATGCAAAAAGTTTGGCTTGATTAAGCCATTCCTTTCCATTTCCTCATACAGTGTGTGAAATGATCATGTCCATCATCATATCATACCACAATATTTTGTATTTTCTAACTTGTTTCTAAATGTTTCCATTTCACCTGAGGTGTCATTCTGCCTTTCCATAGGTATATTAGTAGTATGTGAAGAGTAGAATCAATATATTCAACTGATTAAACAGTTAAATATTATATTTTCCATAATAGATTCTTACTATAGATTTATGCACAATTCAAATACTTGTCAGCATAGAATGCCAAACCACTGAAATATCTCCAGTAAATTCAGTGACCCCCCCAAACTGCATAAGCAACCAAGTTATTGAGTTTTCATTAACATTTTACCTGCTCCATCTTGATTAGGAAACAATCAATAAAATCCCGAGGGTTGTTAATGTCCAGGGATGTTTGGTGTTCTCTTGTTTTCTCAAAAATATAACTCTTTAAATTATCACAGTTTTTAAGGTATTTGTCAAGGCTCCCTGGGAAATAATCAATGAGAACAGGGAAAGTATTGCAGACCTAGAAAGGAAAACAATAGTTTATTAAATAAAGAACACCTTATGAGAATTTATATACTATATGCCCATCCTTGGTGAGCAGCCATGTTAAAATAGTAATATAACATGGTCTTTGTATTGAAGGAAATATTTATTTCACAATACATTGTATCTATGGTGATAGATGTATTTGAGGAAGAAAATTCAACCCAGGGATGAAAGATGATAATTATTTCCTATATTCATACATCATGTTTATAGTATAAAATCATCCTGATATAAATCATCTTATGATTTTTTTACAACAAGTTTTCCCTACAATCATGAAATAAGGGATGGATTTACATTTTATAGATGACAATAGAGGTTAAGAGAATTTGGATAACTTGATATGCACAGAGCTGATTCCTGATGTTTCTATTTCTGTTTAGTAGACTCAAACATAAAATCAGTATTTTAGAACCTAGAGGGCTCAAAAGACACCATGAAACAGAACTCAACATTTTATGGATAAAGTAACTGGGAACCAGAGCAATTAAGTGACCTTTATGAGGTCACACCATTGTCTTTTAGGCAGAGGGCAGAACATGACAGCTCAGCACAGGGTACACCTGTGAGGTTTGTTTATGGTTCCTACACCAAGGAAGCAATCATTTTGTCATCCCCAAAGCAACTATTTTGTCAGTCAGGATGTCAACTGATGTATCAAACTCTCCTATCCTAGGAAGTGTCCCCTGGCAGCACTCTCCCCCTTAAAGGAGATCTCATCCTTCCTCAAAGCAGATATTTTTGCCAGTTAATACGCTGAAGTAGTAACTAAGTGGAGACTGAATGACTAGACTTGTGGGCAATGGAAGCCTTTCCAGAAGGGTATGGAAGTCCTTCTACTGCTGTGGAAGTCACATGCTTTGGAGAAGTCACCGAAGTAGTTTATGGAAAAACCACTGAACAGAGTCAACAGGACTGAATTGCAGTTCTGTATTATTCTGGGCATGTATTTTCCTGTCTATTCTTAAAGGGATCAGCCTTCTGCCCCAGATGAGCACTCCATGATGCTAAGCTCTGGGCAGGACTGTGCTCTTCATATATTCACCTCACAGCTTTGTGCAGAGAGAGATCTGGGCCTCACACAGAAAAGAGCAGAAATGATTCCTCAAGAAGAAAGGAACTGAGCCTCACCTGCAGCCATGGAGAGCTCAGAATTCTGGCGTTTTCATTAAACATTTTCATTATATTTAGAAAAACCTGATCTTTATACTCAAAACGGTTCTGGAAAATAATGGAGCAGATCAAATTGCAGGGAGCACAGCCCAGGATGAAAGTGGGATCACAGGGCAACCCTAAAGAATAACAATTTAAACACATCATTAAAGCATACATGTGAAAAACACTTTTCCTTCGAGACAGCAGGTAAAGGTTATGTTAGAAAGTCTGTCAATATTTCTCCTACAAATTCCCTCAACAGCACAATATTCAACATGCATAAAATTCAGTTCAGTTCAGTCGCTCAGTCATGTCCAACTCTTTGCGACCCCATGAATGACAGCACACCAGGCCTCCCTGTCCATCACCAACTCCTGGAGTTCACTCAAGCTCATGTCCATCGAGTCGGTGATGCCATCCAGCCATCTCATTCTCTGTCGTCCCCTTCTCCTCCTGCCCCCAAACCCTCCCAGCATCAGAGTCTTTTCCAGTGAGTCAACTCGTCGCATGAGGTGGCCAAAATATTGGAGTTTCAGCTTTAGCATCAGTCCTTCCAATGAACACCCAGGATTGATCTCCTTTAGAGTGGACTGGTTGAATCTCCTTGCAGTCCAAGGGACTCTCAAGAGTCTTCTCCAACACCACAGTTCAAAAGCATCGATTCTTCGGCGATCAGCTTTCTTCACAGTCCAACTCTCACATCCATACATGACCACTGGAAAAACCATAGCCTTGACTAGGCAGACCTTGGTTGGCAAAGTAATGTCTCTGCTTTTTAATATGCTATTTAGGTTGGTCATAACTTTCCTTCCAAGGAGCAAGCATCTTTTAATTTCATGGCTGCAATCAGCATCTGCAGTGATTTTGGAGACCAAAAAAATAAAGTCTGACATTGTTTCCACTGTTTCCCCATATATTTCCCTTGAAGTGATGGGACCAGATGCCATGATCTTTGTTTTCTGAATGTTGAGCTTCAAGCCAACATTTTCGCTCTCCTCTTTCACTTTCATCAAGAGGCTTCTTAGTTCCTCTTCACTTTCTGCCATAAGGGTGGTGTCATCTGCATGTCTGAGGTTATTGATATTTCTCCCGGCAATCTTGATTCCAACTTGTGTTTCTTCCAGCCCAGCATTCCTCATGATGTACTCTGCATGTAAGTTAAATAAGCAGGGTGACAAGATACAACCTTGACGTACTCCTTTTCCTATTTGGAACCAGTCTGTTGTTCCATATCCAGTTCTAACTGTTGCTTCCTGACCTGCGTACAGGTTTCTCAAGAGGCAGGTCAGGTGGTCTGGTATTCCCAACTCTTTCAGAATTTTCCACAGTTTATTGTGATCCACACAGTCAAAGGCTTTGGCATAGTCAATGAAGCAGAAATAGATGGTTTTCTGGAACTCTCTTGCTTTCTCCACGACCCAGCGGATGTTGGCAATTTGATCTCTGGTGCCTCTGCCTTTTCTAAAACCAGATTGAACATCTGGAAGTTCACGGTTCACATATTGCTGAAGCCTGGCTTGGAGAATTTTGAGCATGACTTTACTAGCGTGTGAGATGAGTGCAATTGTGAGCACATCACTTTTACCTTGATCTGAATAGCTAATTAAATAATGTTTTATAAAAATATTAAATTTGAATGACATTGAAACATGTATGTTGTCATATGTGAAACGAAAAAAAAATAATAATAAAGCAATGGATAGATTAAAAAATAATAATAATAAAAAATAAAAAAATAAATAAAAATATTAAATTCATATCTAGTGCCAATACTTGTGCACTGTTCACACAGCTTTCCTTTGCCCAGTGGATAAAGAAGAATATATTTAAAGATACTATTTTCAAGAGAAATAGGAGAGAATATAAGTGCATCCCTTGGGTGGTTTGCAATTCCCCTGGACTGGCAAGATGCAGAACTGGCAGAGAACAGCAGGGGGCACACCATGCAATACAAACTTAAAATCTGAATACAAGCAATTGTTGGGAAAAGGATTATGGAAGCTCAGGAAAGGAAAAGTCAGCTTTCAATTAGTTGTAAGAAGTGGTTGTACTTGAGATGGTCTTGAGTAACTATATTTCATAGTATTTGTGTGGTACCTCAGCATTTTCAAAGCCCTTTCAGTGAAACTCACTGAATGTACGTCACACTATTGTTGTTAGGTATTACCATGCCTATTTTAAAGAATAAGAGGACAAGGTCCTGGAAGCAGGAGAGATTCAGTCAGAGTCACATGGCAATATAGGGGCAATGCTGGGACTCAAACCTGGGTCTTTGGAGTTCAAGTTCAATGGGCCATGCAGTGCTCCCACTGCTTTCTAATCCTATCATTCTTTGCCTTTAAATTCGAATTTAAGAGCAAAGCAGTGAAGAAACTGAAAATGTAATTTGAAAATCATGGGTACAAAATTAGAATCACAGACACAGAAAACAGACTGGTGGTTGCCAGTGGGGGGGGGTTTGACGGAGGGGCAGAGTGGAGTGGAAAGTTGGAGTTAGATGTTAAGAGTTATGTATAAAGTGGGTAAACAACAAGGTCCTACTGTACAGCACAGAGAACAATATTCATTATCCTATGGTAAGCCATAATGGAAAAAAATATTTTTAAAAGAATGTATATATATATATATATATATATATATATATATATATATATATATATAACTAAACCACTTTGCTGTATAGCAGAAATTAACACAACATTGTAAATCAACTATATTTCAATGAAGAAAATTGATTAAAAAATAATTTAAAAAATTTTAAAAGATGGCATTTTCACATAATTTAATTACTCACATTGTCAATGCTGATTATCATCCATCTGAAAATTCTGTAGAAAATTAAACACTAGGGACTTTCCAGTGGTGGTCTGATGTTTAAGAATTCACCTTCCAAAGCAGGAGATGTGGGATCTATTGCAGAACTAAAATTCCACATACCACGAGGCAACTAAGCCTGTGAACCTCAACCAGGGAGCCCACGTGCTGCAAGCTACAGAGTCCACAGGCCACAATTAGAGAGAAACCCACATGCTGTAATCAAGACCCAGGATGCCACAACTAAGATTCAATGCAGCCAAAAATAAATAAATATAAAAAAAAAAAGAGGATAAGCCAGAGAACAATCACCTGCAATCTCAGGGTATCAGTTATATAAATGAATTATATTCATATAAATAATTTTTTTGAACCTCAAATCATGGAAAATCTATACTAGATAATGTACAAAGTTGCTTAGAACTTCAAGATAAAGCTATTTAAAAAGAAGGCAATGTGATAAATAGATACACTGGAATATTATTCAGCCATAAAAGTGAAAGATTGCATCACATGCTACAACATGAATGAAAAGTGAGCACACTGTGCTAAGTGAAAATAATCTATTACAGAAGAAAAAATTGTTGCATGATTCCACTTATATATGTATGTATATATGTATGCATATGTATACAAACATATGTATATATGTGTGTGTGTGTGTATGTGTGTGTGTGTGTGTGTGTGTGTGTTTAGTAGTCAAACTCAAAGAAAGCAGAATGCTAATTGCCAGAGTCAGAGGAAGATGAAATGAAGATGACTCCAGTAGGCCTCTGTCCTTGAGCAACTCATGCAAAGTATGAGATCTAGAAACCTCATTGTGTCCCTAGGGAGCTCATGTAAGAGTATCAACCGATGTTGGTTTCTTTGTTGGTGCTGTGTTGTTTTTTTAAAGTATAGAAGGTTCCAGGAAGAGATTTTTCTCAAAAGTCAGTTCAAACCAGGTTGGGCCCAACCACAAGAGTGGAGACTGAGCACACAAACCAAAAACTGTCCAAAAGCTACCTTTGCTTCATGTGAATGCTAAAATCTCCTCTGCAGTCAGAGATTAAGGCCCATTAACAAAACACGTGATGTGTGAAGAAGCATGTTGCCAAACTGGTCTTCTGTGAAATTATGACCACCTTTATATGTAATGACAAAATTTTCCTGCTAATATTCATCCCCTGCCCTGATAAAAGTTCAGGAAGCCAGAACTTTGAAAAATGATTCCCTTTACTAGATGCAAATAAACACTTCAGTTCATGTGTCAATTACTCTTGGAGTTGTCTCTGATTAAACACTCACTGAGAAGTGAACTCCTTTTGGTATGGTAACAGAGAGTCATAGTTCAAAGAGTACAGAGTATCAGGCCTATAAGGTGAACAGTTCTAGAGACTTGCTGTATAACAGTATGATTATAGTTAACAAACTCAGTGCTGTAAGTAAGTATTCACTTAACAATTTGCTAAGATGGTAGATTTCATGTTAGGTGGTTTTTTTTTACTACAAATTTTTGAAAGGTTTTGGGAAGAAAAGGTAGGACATAGATAAAAGAAACATGTATCTTGGGCTTCTATGCCAGGTTCCAGGGTCCTAAGTATTAAAAAAAGAAACACTTATTTTAGCTAGACTGTCAGAGGTAATTTGGAAAAGAGGTAATTTGGGGTTGATATTTATTTGTCTATATGTGAGTCACAGGTAAAATCTGATTTGCTGTCTTTTGTTTCACTTCATACAGAATAAAGAATTTTAAAATAGCAGAATTTGGGACTTCCAAGGTGGTCCAGTGGCTAAGACTCCATGCTCCTAATGCAGAGGGCCTGGGTTCAATTCCTTGTCAGGGAACTAGATCCCAAATACCACATCTAAGACCCAGTGCAGCCAAATAAATAAATAAATATAAAAAAAATAAATTGTGGGATTTGTACTATAAGCTGAAAATTAGAGTCATTGTGACAAACACTTTATAGGTTATTACACCTGATACTGCAAGGTAAATAATTACCATACATTTGTTACAAAGTCCAATAATGGTGGGGCAAAGTTTGCAAATTGAAAAGAAAGACACATTTGGCTTAGAGAAGACAGGGTATGCAGGTGTTGAAATGTTGAAATCTAGTTAAATAAAACATTTTATAACTTGGTATTTTGCAGAATTATGACATAGCAAATATTTATTCAAATATATAAATCAATACAGTATTATGCAAGAGAAAATAATGAGTGCTGATATATTTTAAAAATCATAATTGATGAGAGCTGCAATAAGATATCCCTTCAGCAGTATGTAAACCGTGAACTCCCAGATGTTCAAGCAGGTTTTAGAAAAGGCAGAGGCACCAGAGATCAAATTGCCAACATCCGCTGGATCATGGAGAAAGCAAGAGAGTTTCAGAAAAACATCTATTTCTGCTTCATTGACTATGCCAAAGCCTTTGACTGTGTGGATCACAATAAACTGTGGAACATTCTGAAAGAGATGGGAATCCCAGACCACCTGACCTGCCTCTTGAGAAACCTGTATGCAGGTCAGGAAGCAACAGTCAGAACTGGACATGGAACAACAGACTGGTTCCAAATAGGAATAGGTGTACGTAAAGGTTGTATATTGTCACCTTGCTTATTTAACTTATATGCAGAGTACATCATGAGGAACGCTGGGCTGGAAGAAGCACAAGCTGGAATCAAGATTGCTGGGAGAAATATCAATAACCTCAGATATGCAGATGACACCACCCTTATGGCAGAAAGTGAAGAGGAACTCAAAAGCCTCTTGATGAAAGTGAAAGAGGAGAGTGAAAAGGTTGGCTTGAAGCTCAACATTCAGAAAACAAAGATCATGGCATCTGGTCCCATCACTTCATGGGAAATAGATGGAAAAACAGTGGAAACAGTGTCAGACTTTGTTTTTTTGGGCTCCAAAATCACTGCAGATGCTGATTGCAGCCATGAAATTAAAAGACGCTTGCTCCTTGGAAGGAAAGTTATGACCAACCTTGATAGTATATTAAAAAGCAGAGATATTACTTTGCCAACCAAGGTCCGTCTAGTCAAGGCAATGGTTTTTCCCATGGTCATGTATGGTGTGAGAGTTGGACTGTGAAGAAAGCTGATCGCCGAAGAATCGATGCTTTTGAACTGTGGTATTGGAGAAGACTCTTGAGAGTCCCTTGTACTGCAGGGAGATCCAACCAGTCCATTCTAAAGGAGATCAATCCTGGATGTTCATTGGAGGGACTGATGCTAAAGCTGAAGCTGCAATACTTTGGCCACCTCATGCGACGAGTTGACTCACTGGAAAAGACTCTGATGCTGGGAAAGGTTGGGGGCGGGAGGAGAAGGGGACGACGGAGAATGAGATGGCTGGATGGCATCACTGACTCTGTGGACATGAGTTTGAGTGTACTCCGGGAGTTGGTGATGGACAGGGAGGCCTGGCGTGCTGTGATTCATGGGGTCGCGGAGAGTCGGACACGACTGAGCGACTGAACTGAACTGAACTGAACTGAAATGATTAAAATCATATAGAATTACTATTGGCCAGAATTGTAGGTTTGGCCCCTAGAAGTACTCTCAGACAAGTCTGTGAGGATGAACGTATAAATATAGTTCAATTATGTGAATATACATGATACTGGTTTCATGCTCCATAAGGGTATGAGGAGGTCATTCCCATCCTGTCCAGTTAACAACTATTCCCTGCTGAAATGCTCTGAAATAGACAATCCATATTTACGCTATGAGAAAAATATCGTTTTCTCACATTTTCAGGAAATGATTCAGAACTATTTTTTGTGATTTATGACGTGAAAACAAGGTTCAGGGAAAGTATGATAAGTGACCTTTAAACCCACACTGTGTGCACAACCATGGGTATACACCAAACGATCAGCATGGCTACACAAAAGCTCCCTTGGCTCCCTCTTCTTCACAGCCTCCCCCTTCCAAGGAAGGGCTGCAATCGTGATCCCTAGGAAAAATGTGGCCAGTCCTCAAATGTTTCCAAGGGTGTCACTAGAGAAGAGAGCAGTCTGTTAAGATCAAAGTTAAATCACGCACCATTGGTTTTTCTCAACTCCTCCACCAGGCAGTGTGCTTCCTCTTGAACGCGGTCCTCAATGCTCCTCTTCCCCATTCCGAAATCCCTCAGGGTCATGAGGGAGAAGCGCCGGGTCTCCTTCCATATCTTGCCATTGCTGAAGAGTATTCCTGCCAGGAGGAGAAAGAGAACTATTAACAGGAGGGAGGCCCTAGGCAAGGAATAGTGAGCTTACATTTGGCAGCCTTTCTGGTGGATCCAGCTCTGCTGAAGGGTTCCTCAAATCCCTCTTTTCCATCCTCCTCACCCCAATTTTGAATGCAGAACATGCACACATGCACACCTACCATGTCCTTTTCTAGTTTTCTCATTCACTGGGAAACGACCTCTTCCAGAAAACTCCTCTCCCAGGTCAATCAGAGCTTCTTTCACTGCTTTATACCCATGCAAGACCACCATGGGCTTCATGCCAAAATACACAGTGAACACAGGGCCATAGACTTTTGAGAGCTGGAAATGGAGATGCATGTAATAGCAAAAGAAGTCAATATTTGATAATACATTGTTCCTGATTCAGAATGTGTTATCATCCTATGATTATATCTTTCTTCTGCCACATATAGCCTAAATATTCCTGAATTCAATACCTAAACTTGATGGTGGTTGTTACAACTTCCACTTATGGATGAACTGCAATGCCAGGCAATGGTCAAAGTAATTGGTACACAATGACAGCTAATCCTCATATCAACACCTTCAGCAAGTTTATTTGCTCCACTTATAAATAAGGAAACCATGGTCAAGGAATTCCATTTCATTCCAGTGTCCCAGAGTTACTATATATAGAGGATTGAAATTTGAATCAACTTGTTCAACTTCTGATCCTTGAACGATATATGATTCTTCAAAGCCCACCTCTAAACCAACACCCAGCTGACTGCTTCAGAGTTACATGCAGAGTTCTTCCCATGAGAATTCTCATTCTCCAGTCCTGTGATGAATGCTACAATTATTTTTTGAAGGATAGTTGACTTATAGTACTGTTATAAAACTACAGTACTAGTTTCAAGATGACAGCAAACTGATTCAGTTTTATATACATATATATGTATGTATGTATATATATATACACACACATATATGTATGTATATATGTTTGTATGTATACATATTGTACAATATATATCACATATGTATATATGATTTAGTTTATATATATATGCATACATACATACATATGCGAACAGTTGACTCACTGGAAAAGACTCTGATGCTGGGAGGGATTGGGGGCAGGAGGAGAAGGGGACAACAGAGAATGAGATGGCTGGATGGCATCACCAACTCAATGGAGGTGGGTCTGAGTGAACTCCGGGAGTTGGTGATGGACAGGGAGGCCTGACGTGCTGTGATTCATGGGGTCGCGGAGAGTCAGACACGACTGAGCAACTGAACTGAACATACATATATATGTATATACACAAGTATATATAATATATATAATACATAAATATAAAACATGTTATTTTTTCAAATTCTGTTCCATTATAGACCATTGCAAAATACTGAATATACTACAATTCTATGTTTTAAAAAATAAGTCCAAATGGTTCTAACGCCCAGCCTTGTTTGCGATCCACTAGTGTCACTAACACAGAAAGAGAGGAAGCACCACAGAGGCAGTGCCAGGACACGCAGCATCTCATGGAAGAACATCTTCCCTCCTGCAGCGTTCCCAGGGCACAGACGGCAGCTTCCTGCAGATTCCCAATGAAGACTGCTGCCGCCAGCTGGACCTTGACTGATGACTTCTTTCTTTCACTCACTCACGCTGGTCTTGAACACAGAGCTCTTTCCTTAATACCAAGCCCAATGTGCTTCTTCAGAAAAAGTTCTGTTTTCATAGAATTGATCATCTGAACAAAATACACAGCTTATACAGTGCACGTCTTCTGCAAGGAAATTTTTTTATTGCCAAACACTTCATTACCGATTTACCTTCAGCCCCAAATCACAGCAAATGGCTGTGAAATAAAGAAGGGAAGCAATACTCTAGCTTTTGATACCATATTGTTTTGATTGCTCCATTCAAAGAGCTAAATGCTCTTCTACTCACAAACACATTATTTTGTTTCTCCATTACAATGAAGGAGCTTAAAAAAAACAAAACAACACAAGAGAAATATCAAAGTTTATGTATATATATATATATAGTTGTTGTTGTTTGGCTTAATTTACTTACTGTTTTCAGGACATTGGAGCGAGCATAAAGTCTACTTACATTATTTAAGGATTTGCTGATGTTCTTAACATCTAACTGTAGGATGTTTCCAAGAATCGGGAGAGGAGTGGGGCCCGGTGGGAGCTTCCCTTTCCCAGAGCTCTGTTTCCAGAGTGAGAGGAGAAGCAGACAGGAGAGACAGAGCACGAGGACTACAGCCAGATCCATTGATGCCTTCTCTTCTTTTTCAGACAACTGAGCATGAAGCTTAAAGCTTTTATAATAGTCCCTGTTAATTCAACCTTGGCCTCTCCCATATAAACAGGTTAATCAGTTATATCCACTTTGCACTCTATTCTAAGTAGACTTTACCCCACTGATAAAAATCAAAATAAACTGTCCTTTAGTCTTGTTTTCTCTGTGTCCAGTGACTGCTCTGGAGATTCTGATTTAATCACAATAGATATTGTGCCAGTTATAATTTTACAAAGTGGCTCCATTATGCAGTCAAGATTGAGAACCACTGAAATAAAAAATCTAATGACAAAAAGGGCTTTTGAAACTCTGGATTCAAATCAATGACCAGCTGGGAATGTATCACTCTGAGAACAATCATTGTAATATATACACTCTTTATTTAAAAAGAATGCTCTATCTAATGCTAGGATATTTTGTCCTTGAAAATGAAAGACTTCAAAGTATTTGAATGCATTGTACTAACATTGCACTTGTGGCTGTTTAGTCACTAAGTCATGTCCAACTCTTTGTGCCCTATGGACTGTAGCCTGCCAGGCTTCTCTGTCCATGGGATTTCCCAGGCAAGAACACTGAAGTGGGTTGCTATTTCCTTCTCCAGGGGATCTTCCTGACCCAAGGATCGAACCCGTTTCTCCTACACTGGCAGGTGGATTCTTTACCATAGAGCCATCACAGAAACCCAACATTACAGTTACCTATTCAAAAAATAGTTAATGATGACATATTTAAGAAAATCAAAATGGAGTAACTGTGGGCAGTCATTGTGGATGTGATTTCAGACATGTTCCTGCATCACTGACTACTTCAATTCTGAACTGTGTCAAACTCAAGTACTTTACCAGCCATTTTCAAAATGATATATACTAGTAGCTGTTAAGTGCAAGTTTAGTTTCAAAATTGCCTGCTTCACAACTGTTTAATCACTTAAAACACAACCAACCTTTGCTTAACAAGCATCTTTACATCTTCCCATCTCCAATCCTAATTTTTTTTTTTCCCTTGGCTTAAAACAACACTAATTTATTATCCTACAATTCTAGAGGTCACAAGTGTGAAAATTAAGGTGTTGACAGGGCTGCATTCCTCCTGGAGGCTCTCGGAAGAATCCATTTCCTTGTCTTTTCCAGTTTCTAGAGCCCACCTGCATTCCTTAGTTCACACCACCTCCTCCATTGCCAAGGTCAGTAGCACAGCATCTTCATAGCTCTTTGATCCTCTTGACCTCCTCCTACAAGGACTCTTACAATTCCACTGGGCATACCAGGTAATCCAGGATGATTTTCTATTCTTAAGATCCTTACTTTTTAAATTTTTAAATTTTTTGTACAATTATTAAAGGTTACTTTCCATTTACAGTTATTACAAAATATCCAATCTTAATTTTTGACACAATTTGTAGTTTTTGCCCTTATAAACTTCCCCATTTTGTAGTGTGGAAGAACAGAGCTTAAGTACTTCCTGGGTATGTGTCTTCTGAGCAGCAGTCCTAACAAATCCCAAATAAACACCTCTTGATTTCAACCAGATCTCCATTCTGGAAATTCATGGTTAACAATAACATAATTCAAGCATCCTGAATAACCAAAGACGTATAAAATAGTTGTCTAAGTAAATCAACATAGCTTTTACCTGGAAATCCCAGGACTACCCCAACAAAACAAACACTGGACAGTAGAGATGGTAAATTTGTGTTTTTCAAATGGGGGAAAGGGAGATTCTTGGTAAAGAGGACAACCGTCCAGTGTCAAGGCTCATAATAAATAAAATGAGGATTTAAACTGAAATTTTCTGACGCTCATTGTGATACTCTCTTATTATACCACAGCTGCCTTAGGAACAATTTTAGAAAAAAAAAACCCAACACCCTAAAATGGCACTCTAAATATGCACCACAGTGCATAAAACAGTTCACAAAACAGCAGGCATCATAGTAAATAAATCTCCCTGGACTCCAAGGGGAAAAGGGTCATAGATTCTAAAAGTGGAGAAATGTTAAAAAGGTACTCTCCCCTCCTCATCAACAAAAATATAAAACTTGCTCAGGCAATAGAAGGAAGACCCAATCTCAAGAATTTATGTAGAAGGCCTGAGAAACTGTGGCTTAAGCCTCCCAGTTGCCTCCAAACCCAAATGCTTTGTTGCCCTTTGATTCTTACTTTGTCAGAAATAATGAAATGAAGGGGACTTTTCCTGTGGCTCATCAGCAAAGAATCTTCCTACAATTCAGGAGATGCAGCAGGAGCTGCAGGTTTGAGCTCTGGGTTGGGAAATTCCCCTGAAGAGGAAACAGCAACCCACTCCAGGATTTCTTGCCTGGAAAATGCCATGGACAGAAACACCATAGCCTTGACTAGACAAACTTTTGATGACAAAGTAATGTCTCTGCTTCTTAATATGCTGTCTAGGTTTGTCATAACTTTCCTTCCAAGGAGTAAGCATTTTTTAATTTCATGGTTGCAATCACCACCTGCAGTGATTTTCAGTTCAGTTCCACTCAGTCGTGTCCGACTCTTTGAGACCCCATGAATCACAGCACACCAGGCCTCCCTGTCCATCACCAACTCCTGGAGTTCACTCAAACTCATGTCCATCGAGTCAGTGATGCCATCCAGCCATCTCATTCTCTGTCATCCCCTTCTCCTCCTGCTCCCAATCCTTCCCAGCATCAGAGTCTTTTCCAGTGAGTCAACTCTTCGCATGAGATGGCCAAAGTATTGGAGTTTCAGCTTTAGCATCAGTCCTTCCAATGAACACCCAGGGTTGATCTCCTTTAGAATGGACTGGTTGGATCTCCTTGCAGTCCAAGGGACTCCCAAGAGTCTTCTCCAACACCACAGTTCAAAAGCATCAATTCTTGCGGCGCTCAGCTTTCTTCACAGTCCAACTCTCACATCCATACATGACCACTGGAAAAACCATAGCCTTGACGAGACAGACCTTTGTTGGCAAAGTAATGTCTCTGCTTTTTAATATACTATCTAGATTGGTCATAACTTTCCTTCCAAGGAGTAAGCATCTTTTAATTTCATGGTTGCAATCAGCATCCTCAGTGATTTTGGAGCCCCCAAAAATAAAGTCTGACACTGTTTCCACTGTTTCCCCATCTATTTCCCATGAAGTGATGTGACCAGATTCCATAATCTTAGTTTTCTGAATGTTGAGTGTCGGGGCACTGTGAAATTTCCTCGGTTCTGTCTCGTCACAACAAAAATCTGAAGTGATGGACCAGTGTTTCAGCCCTTGGACAAGCCGTGTGACAGCTCAGACAGATCCGTGATACAGCTCTGTGTTACAGCTCAGTTTTATTTAGAAAATAAAGGAAAATACATCTTTGAGGCATGAGGGCATCCTGACCCAATAGACGTGAAGAGGAGAGAGAGCGAGCGTGCGAGAGAGACCCCTGGCCCTTTGGCTCCTCTTTTTATGTGTTTTTTATCCTCCCCCTGGGCCTGCCTTATGTAAACTGGGCTAGCCAGGAGTGCTGTTTATTCTACCTGAGGTCCTCACTCCAGTCCTCAGACCTTCCTTTGTTCTATTTTCATGGGCTTTTCCCTCCTTGTCTTTCTGTCATTGCCATTCTGGACTTTTTTTTCCTATTCTAACTACCTAACAAAAGGATACTCCTAATAGGCAGTTGAATTTTTTTATGCTGGAATTATATTGAAGATATTGACATCCATCATCATAAGGAATACTAACTAACCTGTAGTTTTCTTTACTGCGTTGCATCTTTGCCAGACTTGGGAACCACAGAATTTCCGGCCTCAAAAAAAACGAATTTTGAAGTTTTCCCTCCTCTCACATTCTGAAAGAGTTTGAAAAGGATTAACATTAATTCTTCTACATTTAAGTATTTAAAACTCTCCAATGAAACTAGGTGGTCCTGGGCTTTTCTTTGTCGGGAAGCTATTGATTACTGATTCAGTCTCTTTGGTCATTGTATGTCTTTTCTGACTTTCTTCAATGGCATTTAATTGGTCATAATAGTCTCTTATGATCCTTTTATTCCATGGTAATGTTGTACAGGTATCTCTTTACGATTTTATTTATTTGAGTCTTACTTTTTCTTAGTCTAGGTAAAGATACATCCATGTTATTTTTTCTTTTCTAATATAAGCATTGCATGTGATCTATTTCCCTCTTTGCTTCTTCTCAGCAACAGTTGACATTTGCAGCTACATAGATGTACCTAGAAATGATCATACTAAGCGAAGTAAGTCAGACAGAGAAGGACAAATATTGCATGATATCACTTATATGTGGAATTTAAAATTTTACACAAATGAACTTATTTACAAAACAGACTCACAGACATAGAAAACAGACTTGTGGTTGCCAAGGGGGAGAAGGTAGGAGAGGGAAGGATTGGGAGTTTGAGACTAGCAGATGCAAACTATTAAACATAGGATGGATAAACAACAAGGTCTTTCTGTATAGCACAGGGGACTATATGCAACATCCTGTGATAAATCATAATAGAAAAGAATATGAAAAAGAACATATACAATATACATAACTGAATCATTTTGCTTTACAGCAGAAAGTAACACAATGCTGCAAATTCAACTGTGTGGTCTTGGTGGTGTAGTCTCTAAGTCATGTTCAACCCTTTGCAACCCTGTGGACTGAAGTCCACCAGGCTCCTCTGTCCATCGGATTTTCCAGGCAAGAATGTTGGAGTGGGTGCTATTTCTTCTTCCAAGGGATCTTACCCATCCAGGGATTGAACCCACATCTCCTGCCCTGCAGGTGGTTTCTTTACTGCTGAACCATCAGGAAAGTCATTTCTATCCATTTACTTTCAGCCTATGAGTGTCCTCAAATCTAAGATTTTATTTTTTCTTTCAGAACTCTGAGAATATGTTCTATTTTCTCTCCTGTCAGTTTCTGCTCTAAAATTTACTGACAGCTTTGTGGGGTCCCTTGTATATGACAAGCTGCTATCTATGGTTGCTCTCTCTCTGATGGTTATTGATTTTTGACAACTTAAATTATTGTGTGTCTCAGTGTGGATTTCTTTGATTTTTTTTAAATCTGAGGTTCTTTATACATTCAGGATTTTTATGTCCACTTCTTCCCCAGATTTTGAAGATTTTCTTACATTGTTACTTTGAATAAGCTTTTTAGTCCTTTCTCTTTCTCTCTTCTCCTTCTAGACTCCTATATTGGTCCATCTCATGGTGTTCCATAAATCTCTTAAGCTTTCTTTTCTTTATTCTATTCTTTCAATCCCCTGATTGATTTCATAATCTCCAATGATATATATTTGAGTTCACTGATCACTTATTCTCCTTGATCCAGTCTGCTGTGAACCCTCTAATGATGTCTTAGGTTCAATTACTAAATTCTTTAATTATCTGACTTCGGTTTGTTACCTTTAAATTGTCTTTTGTTGAAATTTATGCATTTCTTTATTATTCTCCTGAACCCAGTAATGATCTTTGCGGCTGTTATTCTGAATTATATTTTTGTTAAATCATGTATCTTCTGCTTCTTCATTTTTCTTGACACTCTGCAATGGTGTTTGCACATTACAATGACAATCAGTTCTCCCAATCTACAGTAACTAGTCTCATGTAGGTGAAGAACCTCACCAACCAGCTCAGTCAAAGATTCTGAAGGTCTCAAACTTGCATGCTAGTGCAGTCTGCTTTTCTGTTCTAGCTGTCACCAGCTAGGTTTCTTCAAGAGTATACTGCATCCTGTCAGTGTTCCAAGAAAAGCAAGATAAAGCGAGTTCCTCATTCAAGTCCCCCAGAAAGCTGTTATCCTTTGGAATGCCAGATGCTTATAATTAGGAGAAACATCATGACCTTTTTGCATCTTTTCTTCCATTTCGTATGTGCACTATGAACAAAAGAGGGAGAGTCTGAGAACTGACTCATCAAATTATGCCTGTTATTTCGAACACGCACAGGAGAAGGCTCTCCATTGGTATTCATATGTTGTACTGATTACATAATAATATTCAATACTAGACAAGTATTAGCATATGTGATGGCCAATACAAATGTTACAGAATATGGAGAATAGCAGATATATTTCTGCAGTGAAACATGAGATGAGAGGTCAGAGAAGGAATTCTCAGGAAAACTGAAGGGAAAGAGGTAAGTGATGCCCTGAAGAGAAGCAGTTGAAGCCAGATGATCTAACATTCCTCAAACAGGAATGAAGCAGAGCTCATAAGAAGGCAGCACAGAAACTAACCCACTGGCAGCTGGGGTGGTGTCAATGTCCTTTGGGTCAACCATAGATTTCAAGGCAAATTTTTGTAAAATTGTGATCAGGAATAAAAACAGTTCCATGCAGGCCAGGCCCTCTCCCACACAAATCCGTTTACCTGGAAACAACAAACACAAAGAGTACATATACTCCTCGAACATTGTGTTTCTGGCTGTCAGAAAGAGACTATGCTGTAACCATTTGATGAATGTTTCAATGAATGGAAGGAAGGCAGAATGGCTGGATAGACAGATGGACAAAGGGTAGACATACATGCTATCCACTAACATCTAATTTTAACAAGGATCCTTCTTTCAACAAACATTTACTGAGCATCAGTACTATATCACATACTTCATTGAGTATTTTCATACTATAGCTGCAATTTGATATTTTCAAGTTCAATCTTTTTCTAGGAACACACATATATTCACTCTATTTTCTGTTCCTAATCTGATGGTTCAACATGTTTCTTTCCATTCTCCACAGCCTCTGTTCTCTGCTCGAAGTATATTTACTCTTCATCAACCTTGAAGTTTCAAAGATTTATAACACAGAGTTTATTTTTTCTAAGATGCACTTTATTTACAATTTCAGAATGTAGCTCAAACTTTATTTCTGAATTTGAAAGAACTGGGTCACCTCTTCAAGCTCCAATAATCTAGCCTAACAATGATCATGTATTGAGGGAAGGGAAGGGATGGTGTATGGGCACTGTGATTGTTTCTCCTCATCATGGACAAAAAAGCATTTTTACCATTCCTAGCATGGGATGCCAGTTCCAGCTGATGCCCAAAAGGTGTCCTGCTCTCTGAAGTGATGAAGAAAATAAACTTGTGTTACCTGATGAGAAAGTCATGAAGTACTCACTCTTCTTAAAGTTGCCACTCTCATCCAGGAATTGGTCAGGGTCGAATACCTCTGGGTTGGGGAATTTTTGTGATCATGTAGCACAGAAGTAGTGATGTGCCCTGGAAAGAATAGATGAAAATAAACTGAACTACACAGAAGTCCTGGAACTGGACAAATGTTGCAAACCATTTAGTCCAATTTTATGATTTATGGATGAGGAATACTAGGCCAAAAGAAGGGCTGTGGCATATTGTGCAAGACAGTGGCAGACAGAGAAAGTAATCAACAAAAATAAATTAAAGATGAGTGGCAGTGATATTGTTAAAGTAAGCCTCAACAGCGTTTGAAATAGTGAGTACATGGGTCTTGGGGTAAATCCATTCTCCTTATCACCACATTTGGACACTGCTGTCCGTCCCCAACAATGGCTTCATCACTTCAATTTCCACTCTTCTCATATGTGGACAACGGTTTGAAATGGAAATCACTATTGGAACTTGAAGTGTTTGAAGATACCTGTCCATAGTACTTTTGTAAAAAGATATCTGATCTAGTTAAAAATAACTCTTTGTGATTATAATAGGTACTAGAGCAACTATCATTTTATCACTTTCATGCAGATTGCCTTATTTGAAAGTATAGGGTAGATTTCATTACAGATTAGTCTCAGCTTAGAAACAGAAAAAATGATAAAATTAGAAAAATCTTTTACAACAATTCAGCATATGATCATTAATTCAAGCAAGTTTCATCAATAAATGCTAAAACTGTAGAGTGAATGGTTGAGAAGTTTGATATTTACAAAGCCATGAAGTACTACACAATAGACTTTTATTCAGTTCATTTCAGTCCCTCAGTCGTGTCCGACTCTTTGTGACCCCATGAATCTCAGCAAGCCAGGCCTCCCTGTACATCACCAGCTCCCGGAGTCCACCCAAACTCACGTGCATCTAGTCAGTGATGCCAATCAGCCATCCATCCTCTGTCGTCCCCTTCTCCTCCTGCCCCCAATCCCTTCCAGCATCAGGGTCTTTTCCAATGAGTCAACTCTTCGCATGAGGTGGCCAAAGTATTGGAGTATCAGTCACAGCATCAGTTCTTCCAATGAACACCCAGGACTGTTCTCTTTTAGGATGGGCTGGTTGGATCTCCTTGCAGTCCAAGGTACTCAAAAAAATCTTCTCCAGCACCACAGTTCAAAGGCATCAATTCTTTGGTGCTCAGCTTTCTTCACAGTCCAACTCTCACATCCATACATGACCACGGGAAAAACCATAGCCTTGACCAGACGGACCTTGGTTGGCAAAGTAATATCTCTGCTTTTTAATATGCTATCTAGGCTGGTCATAACTTTCTTTCCAAGGAGTAAGCGTCTTTTAATTTCATGGCTGCAATCAGCATCCGCAGTGATTTTGGAGCCCAAAATAATAAAGTCTGGCACTGTTTCCACTGTTTTCCCATCTATTTGCCATGAAGTGATGGGACCAGATACTATGATCTTAGTTTTCTGAATGTTGATCTTTAAGCCAACATTTTCACTCTGCTCTTTCACTTTCATCAAGAGGCTTTTCAGATCCTCTTCACTTTCTGCCATAAGGGTAGTGTCATCTGCATATCTGAGGTTATTGATATTTCTCCCAGCAATCTTGATTCCAGCTTGTGTTTCTTCCAACCCAGCGTTTCTCATGATGTATTCTGCATATAAGTTAAAAAAAGCAAGGTGATAATATATAGCCTTGTTGTATTTTCCTATTTGGAACCAGTCTGTTGTTCCATGTCCAGTTTTAACTGTTGCTTCCTGACCTGTATACAGGTTTCTCAAGAGGCAGATCAGGTGGTCTAGTATGGAAGAATTTTCCATAGCTTATTGTGATCCACACAATCAAAGGCTTTGGCATAGTCAATAAAGCAGAAATAGATGTCTTTCTGGAACTCTCTTGCTTGTTCCATGATCCAGCAGATGTTGGCAATTTGATCTCTGGTTCCTCTGCCTTTTCTAAAACCAGCTTGAACATTTGGAAGTTCATGGTTCATGTATTGCTGAAGCCAGGCTTGGAGAATTTGGAGCATGACTTTACTAGTGTGTGAGATGAGTGCAATTGTGTGGTAGTTTGAGCATTCTTTGGCATTGCCTTTTTTGGGATTGGAATGAAAACTGACCTTTTCCAGTCCTGTGGCCACTGCTGAGTTTTCCAAATTTGCTGGCATATTGAGTGCAGCACTTTCACAGCATCATCTTTCAGGATTTGAAATAGCTCAACTGAGATTCCATCCACTAGCTCCACTAGCTTTGTTCATAGTGATGCTTTCTAAGGCCAACTTAAATTCACATTCCAGGATGTCTGGCTCTAGGTGAGTGATCACACCATCGTGGTTATCTGGGTCATGAAGTTCTTTTTTGTACAGTTCTTCTGTGTATTCTTACTACCTCTTCTTAATATCTTCTACTTCTGTTAGGCCCATGCCATTTCTGTCCTTTATTGAGCCCATCTTTGCATGAAATGTTCCCTTGGTATCTCTAATTTTCTTGAAGAGATCTCTAGTCTTTCCCACCCTATTGTTTTACTCTATTTCTTTGCATTGATCGCTGAAGGTTTTCTTAGCTCTCCTTGCTATTCTTTGGAACTCTGCATTCAGATGCTTATATCTTTCTTTTTTCTCCTTTGCTTTTCACTTCTCTTCTTTTCACAGCTATTTGTAAGGCCTCCTCAGACAGCCATTTTGCTTTTTTGCATTTCTTTTCCATGGGGATGATCTTGATCCCTGTCACCTGTACAATGTCTTGAACCTCAGTCCATAGTTCATCAGGCACTCTATCTTTCAGATCTAGTCCCTTAATTCTATTTCTCACTACCACTGTATAATCATAAGGGACTTGATTTAGGTCATACCTGAATGGTCTAGTGGTTTTCCCTACTTTCTTCAATTTAAGTCTGAATTTGGCAATAAGGAGTTCATGATCTGAGCCACAGTCAGCTCCTTCTCTTGTTTTTGCTGACTGTATAGGGCTTCTCTATCTTTGGCTGCAAAGAATATAATCAATCTGATTTCAGTGCTGACCATCCGGTGATGTCCATGTGTAGAGTCTTCTCTTATGATTTTGGAAGAGGGTGTTTGCTATGACCAGTGTGTTCTTTTGGCAAAACTCTATTAGCCTTTGCCCTACTTCATTTCGTACTCTAAGGCTAAATTTGCCTGTTACTCCAGGTGTTTCTTGACTTTCTACTTTTGCATTCCAGTTCCCTATAATGAAAAGGATATCCCTTTTGCGTTTTAGTTCTAAAAGGTCTTGTAGATCTTCATAGAACCACTCAACTTCAGCTTCTTCAGTGTTACTGGTTGGGGCATAGGCTTGGATCACCGTGATATTGAATGGTTTGCCTTGGAAACGAACAGAGATCATTCTGTTTTTTTTTTGAGATTGCCTCCAGGTACTGCATTTCAGACTCGTTTCTTGACCATGATGGCTATTCCATTTCTTCTAAGGGATTCTTGCCCACAGTAGTAGATATAATGGTCATCTGACTTAAATTCACCTATTCCAGTCCATTTTAGTTCACTGATTCCTAAAATGTTGATGTTCACTCTTGCCATCTCCTTTTTGACCACTTCCAATCTACCTTGATTCACGGACCTTACATTTCCACGTCCAAGAAGTGGTGGCTGCACGGGCACAGGGGGCCTAGAGGAGCTACTCCACATGAAATGTCAGGAAGGGCGACCTCATCCAAGGTATGGAGCAGCAGCTGTGCTTTGCTGGAGCAGCCATGAAGAGATACCCCACATCCAAGGTAAGAGAAACCCAAGTGAGATGGTAGGTGTTGCAAGAGGGCATCAGAGGGCAGACACATTGAAACTATAATCACAGAAAACTAGCTAATCTGATCACATGGACCACAGCCTTGTCTAACTCAATGAAACTAAGCCGTGCCGTGTGGGGCCACCCAAGACGGACGGGTTTTGGTGGACAGGTCTGACAGAATGTGGTCCACTGAAGAAGGGAATGGCAAACCACTTCAGTATTCTTGCCTTGAGAACCCCATGAAAAGTATGAAAACGTAAAATGATAGGATACTGAAAGAGGAACTCCCCAGGTCAGTAGGTGCCCAATATGCTATAGGAGATCAGTGGAGAAATAACTCCAGAAAGAATGAAGGGATGGAGCCAAAGCAAAAACAATACCCAGTTGTGGATGTGACTGGTGATAGAAGCAAGGTCCAATGTTATAAATATCAATCAGTTAGAAGCACTTTAATCTCTCTTTTCATTGGATTTTGGCCCACTGATAAAGATAAAAATTAACAGCTGTTTGGTCTTGGTTTTCTTTCTCCCAGTGCTCACCCTGGCCACATCTTGGCTGTGTCCCAGGTAGTGGTAATTTTTTTTTTAAAGAAAACCCCAGAGGTAGTTATAGCATATAGCCAGGAGTGAGAATTACTGATGTAACTTATTTGATCCAAAAAACTGCCTGATATTCTGGCTTTCCAGACTGATGATCAGTTAGGAAATTAGACTTTGAAAGAGATGAGTGTATTTTAAATCTTGTATGTAAAAATTTATCCTATAAAGATTTATCAAATACCAGAATACATTGTCCTGGAAATGGGAGAAAGCCTTTTAAATGATTCAATGCACTGTACTAACATTACAGTCACCAAAACAAACTTGCAAATATAACTCACATATGAATGACCAAACAAGTAGTGACTTCTCTCAAAGTCACAGCAGTGTTCACAAAACAAAAGATTTCCCATTAAATGGAAGCCCAAGGATAATAGGGTCATAGAAATTCAAAGAATGAAAATCAGATAAAGGTTGTCCCCTTCCATCACTGAAGAGGAGAAACTAGCTCAAGGACCTGAGAAAGAGCCCATTTCAGAGAATTTAGGAGGGAAGACTTCCTCCCAGTCACCTCCAGGTACATTTGCCTCTGTTGCTTTTTTTCCCAATCATATTCAGAAATAATGGAATGACTTATGCACAACAAAGAAAGGAGATTCTAAACAGAACAATAGGTGTGGATTCAGTGAAGGATGGGAGGCAGGGACTTCATTAAACTGACCCACAGCACAGCATTAAGACCTGAACAGGAGATGCCATTCAATGATCATGAGATTCTAAATAGCAGGGAATTATATACATTACTAGATCAATAATGACCATGGTTGAATGAGGCATGTTCTGTAAGGAAATTATCATATTGATGTTTGTTCTAAATTGGCTAATGCAGTTACTTCTAAGCTCTTTTCATAAGGAGAAATTAAGATTTGTCAAGACTCCAGCTACAAAATGTCATCCCTCACATGTTTGCAGTAATACTGACAATTAGAAATTTTTCATACCCATCATATCCCTTCAGATTCTCTTGTTTAACTTTGCCTAACATAAAATCATTTCTATTCTAAGGATGAAGAAGCTCGGTCTTAGAAATTTAATATTTGGGCCAAGGACATGGTGTCTGCAACCAGTAGAGCTGAGTCTGAATTCCTCTGAGGCCTGTATGCTTCCCTGCTGCTGCTGCTGCTGCTAAGTCACTTCAGTCGTGTCCGACTCTGTGTGACCCCATAGACAGAAGCCCACCAGGCTCCCCTGTCCCTGGGATTCTCCAGGCAAGAACACTGGAGTGGGTTGCCATTTCCTTCTCCAATGTGTGAAAGTGAAAAGTGAAAGTGAAGTTGCTCAGTCGTGTCCGACCCATAGCGACCCCATGGACTGCAGCCTACCAGGCTCCTCCATCCCTGGGATTTTCTAGGCAAGAATACTGGAGTGACTTGCCATTGCCTTCTCCGGTATGCTTCCCTAGATGCTGGGAAAGACTGAAGGCAGGAGGAGAAGGGGGCGACAAAGGTTGAGATGGTTGGATGCCATCATTGGCTCAATGACATGAGTTTGAGTAAACTCCTGGAGGTAATGAAGGACAGGGAAGACTGGTGTGCTGCAGTCCATGGGGTCACAAAGAGTAGGACACAGCTTAGCAACTGAACAACAACAAAGCAAGCATTCACTTTAAGCAAGGTCACCAACATGTACTGAGTGTGTACCGTAATTCAGTATTCCGTGACTCGCCCTAATCAGTAATGCTTAAAATAAACACTGAGTTAATAATTACAGCATCAGTTGATTAAAATAAGAATCAGAAATGTTGGTTTTGCGATCTTTGGGACCTGAATAAGCCCAGGTCGCAATAAATTTTTTACCCAGGACAAAGAGCTGTGATTTGCTACCTGAATCACATAGTGTACACTCTGAGAGAGCTGAAGTACTTTATTTTGGATTGAAAAAAAAAAAAAAGCTGAGTTGCTCTCTTTTCAGTAATCATTTTATTATTCTGCCCTGCTCCTTCCTCCATCTGGGAAGGTTTCTGTTGGTCCTTTATCTTTCTGTAGAATGAAAGAATCATAGATATTTTAGAGGCAGGAGGGTCTCAGAAAACCACTAGTCTCATTCCTACTTTAGTTTTAGGAATTTCTGACTTAGTGAGGTGGATTGGCACCAACAGATTAGTACAAGACCTTATCTTAGGGTCTAGGTTTCCCAACACCCCATTCAAGAATTTGTCCCATCAAAGAGATTTCCTATGGGTGTCTAGGAACTTCCTTCCCTTGTAATTCAGTCAGTAAAGAATCTGCCTGCGATGCAGGAGACCTGGGTTTGATTCCTGGGTCAGGAAGATCCCCTGGGAAGGGAATGGCAACCCACTCCAATATTCTTGCCTGGATAATTCCATGGACAGAGGAACCCAGCGGTCTACAGTCCATGGAGTCGCAAGAGTTGGGCACCACTTAGCAACTAAACCACCAAGGGTGTCCAGGAGGACATCAACATGAAGTCCTCCACAGTCAAAGCTTGGGCAGAATTGTAAATTGAAACTTTATTTTTAAATAACCATTTTCATTGAAGCAAAATATACCTAGAGAAGGTTGCCTGTGTCTTAAACGTACAGCTTGGTGAATTATCATGTGAACATATACTGTGAAGCCAACATACAGGTCAAGAAAAAGAATTAGACAGGACCCAGAAGTCCCTTTATATCCCCTCTACTCACTACTTACACCGACCTGAAATGCATTGTTTCATGCCATAGGTTAGTTTTGCCTGTTTGCAATCTTTAAATAAGTGGAATCATAAATTTTCTATTTCGTATCCATCTTTTTTCACTTGATAATTCATTTGTGAATTCAGGCAAATTCTTTACCATCTGAGCTCCCAGGGAAGCCCGAGTTTATTTCATGTTGTTGCAAATAATAGTAGTAAGATTTTGCTTTGTGATTAGTGCTTTGTTTTATATGAGTAACTATTCTGCAGTTTATTTTTTGCATTGTATTGTTATGGATATTAGATGCTTCTAGATTGGTATTACTTTGAATTGTGTCGTTATGAAAATTCCTTTTTCTTTTAAGATCTAATAACTTTAACATCTCTTTCTACACTACTTTCTGTTTTAAATTCATTTTTATTGGAGTATAGTTGCTTTACAATGTTGTGTTAGTCTCTACTATACAGCAAGATGAATCAGCCATAGTTATACGTGCATCCACTTTCTTTTGGATTTCCTTCCCATTTAGGTCACCACAGAGCATTAACTAGAGTTCCCTGTGCTATACAGGAGGTTCTCTATGCTATCATTTTTTTTTTAAGATTTATTTATTTTTATTTTGGCTATGCTGTATCTTTGTTGCTGGACAAGGGCTTTCTCTAGTTGCAGTGAGTGGGGAGTACTCTCCAGTTGTGGTGCTCAAGGCTTTTCAATGTGGTGCATGGGCTTTAAGGCATGCGGGCTTCAGTAGTTGTGGCACACAGGCTCAGTTGCTTCTCAGCATGTGGGATCTTCCTGGAATAGTGACTGACCCATGTCCTCTGCCTTCGCAGGCAGATTCTCAACCACTGGACCACCAGAAAAGCCCAATTATTTTTTACACAGTATCAATAGTGTATATGTGTCCATCCCAATTCCCCAGTCCTCCTAACCCCTTCACCCTTATCTCCCTTGGTATTCATATATTTGTTCTCTACATCTGTGCCTCTATTTCTGCTTTGCCTGTAGGATCATCTATACCATTTTTCTAGATTCCACGTATATGTGTTAATATATGATATTTGTTTTCCTCTTTCTGACTTACCTCACTCTATATGACATTCTCTAGGTCCATCCACAACTCTACTAATGATCCAACTCTTTTCCTTTTTATGGCTGAGTAATATTTCATTGCATATATGCACCACATCTGCGTTATCCATTCCTCTGTTGATGGACTTTTAGGTTGCTTCTGTGTCCTGACTATTGTAAATAGTGCTGCTATGAACATTGGAGCACATGTATCTTTTTTAATTATGATTTTCTCTGGGTATACGCTCAGAATTGGGATTGCTGGATCATAGGGAAGTTATATTTTTAGTTTCTTTAAGGAACTTCCATTCTGTTTTCCATAGTGGCTGTATGAAATTACTCTCCCACTAAAAATTTTTAAGTATGGCTTTTTGATATTCCAATGTACCTCTTTCTGTTCAGTACTTACTAACAAGTGGGATTGTTGGATAGGCATGTGTTCACTTTAAGTACATACATGTGTGTGCTCAGTTGCTCAGTCATGCCCAATTCTTTGTGATTCTATGGACCCACCACGCTCCTCTGCACATGGGATTTTCCATAGGCAAGAATACTTGAGTGGATTGTCATTAGTAAACACTGCCAAATAATTGGCCAAATGATTGAACCAATTTATGGTTTACTTTGAGAGTGCCAGATCCTTCACTTTCTTGCCAACAATTAGTATAATCTTTTTCCATTTTAATCATTCTGATGGGTATGTAATAATACTTCATTGAAGTTTCAATTTCATTTCTGTGAAGATTGATTAATAATGCTGAGAACTTTTTCAGATGTCCACTAGCAGTATCAAATCTTTTGTGAAAGGCTTGTATATTTGGAAATGAACCCATAGTTGGCTCTCTCTATATATAAATATAGATATATACATAATTATATTGTGCAAGTGTATAGGAAATTTGGTAGTATGTATTTTGAATAGGTTGAGAGTAAAATGCTGACCCAGTGTTCTAAAGATCTGAATACTTAGTGTGCATTTTCTTAAAACTAGGTGATTTTCCTGCATGACCATAATACAAACTTAAATACAAACAGGAAATTAATATCGATGCATTTGGACCATCTAATTCTTATCTCTGTCTTTCACTAATACATCCCAAAGATATTCCTTATGTCCAGTTCCTTAGAATCACATCCTGCAATTTAGTTGTCATGTCTCCTTAGTCACATTCAGTCTGGAAGAATTCCTCAGTCTTTCCTTTACTTGCAGGACCTTGTCACTCTTGAAGAGTATAGTCTGGGTATTTGTAAAACATCCCTCAGTTTGAGTTTGTCTGATGTTTCCTCATGATTAGAGTCAGGTTGTGCAACTTCGACAGGAATATTACAAATTAATGTTTTTTTCTGTTTACTGCATCCTGTGAGGTGACAGTATTAATCTGTTCATTACGGATGCTATTTGCTTTGATTACTTGGTTAGGTTAGTATTTGTCAGCCTCTTCTCATCAATGTGGATGGGCTATGACTTTTCAAACAAGGTAGCTCCCCCCACCTGCTCCATGTGGGTGCCCTTCTTACCTCTCTTGGCTATGATACTCCATCCTGGGGTGCCCCTCAGTAGGAGTGCTTTCTTCACCCTACTTCATGCTAAGTCCCCTCCCCAGGTTGTCTTGTACTCTGCCTCTGCACCTTCATCTCCACCCCAAACCAAGATACCTCAATAAACAAACATTTTTTTTTTTAATCAAACTTCGACAATAAAATTACAAAGTAATTTTTTTAATGTGCATACCTTGGGACTTCCCTGGTGATCCAGTGGCTAGGACTTCATGCTCCCAATGCAGGGGGTAGGGGTTTGATCCCTGGTCAGGGAACTAGTTTCCACATGCCTCAACTAAAGATCTCATACTCACATGCCACAATTAAGACCCAACACAGTCAAATAATTTTTTAAGTGCATATCTTGTAATGATAATTCACAAAGAAAGAAATATGAAAGTGCAAGGAGTAGATGGAAAAAGTGATATGGCATAATTATTCATCAGGGATTCACACTTCATGAAAAAGGCTAAATTTCAAAAACAGTGATAATTGGCAAAGATGTGGGAAACCCAGTACTGTCAGATTCTAAGAAAAATGTAAAAGTACATCTGCTTTAGGAAAAGACAGGTACACATAAGATCTATATGATGTCTGGGGACCATGGGTAGAAGTGACAGCTAGAAAGACAGAACTGCCTGTCTCCCAAGCTAGTGGCATCCACTAGCCTGACCTGTCCTGGACCCCACAGAAGGGCAAGTTAAGAAGTTTAGAGAGAAGCACAGACTCTTTAATTTTCAGTTTTCACATTTGGACATGAGACTCTCAGCTTCCCATGAATAGAGCACACATTCTGTGGTTGGTATGAGTCTGGTTTACATTATCCCCCAAACCTCTCATGAGTGTATGCTTTTCCAGCAGGGTTTTAAGCTGTACTTAGAGGAACCTTCTGAAGTGTTCAGAGTTAACTGTGCAACCTCAGCATCAACCAATGATGGCTTTGTCCCTGGCTCACTAATTTCCTTCCTTACTGATTCATCCCACAACCATTGTGAATGCAAGTTTGTGTGCCCAATGCACAGTGAAGCCAAACAAACTGAAAGGCTGGAATTTGGAGCAGAGAAAGATTTATTGCAAGTTGAGTTGGTTCATACCCTAAAAAGCCTTGAGCTCCCTAAAGGGTTTTGGCAAAGCCTTTTTTTAAACGGCTGGTGCGGTGGGGCTGGGGGCAGGATGTCATCTGCAAGGTATGTGATCAGCCTTGTGCACAGTTCTCTGACTGGCTAATGATTAGGTAGCAGAGTGGTGTCACAGGGGTTAATATTATCAGTCCTTAGGCTACAGCAGGCCTGGGGCTATGTATGTGCTTATGGTCATCAATCCATTCCCCCATTTGTTGTTAAGGGGAATTCACATCTGCAAAACAACTCTGGAAATGTGCATCAAATACTAGTATCTAGGTAATTCAGAGAGGAACTAAAGCAGAGGTTACAGGGGAAGGCCCCAGAGGCTCCTGCTCAGTTATACCATAAACAGGCACATACCAGACAGAAGGTCTGCACTTCCCTCCTTCCTCAAAGAAACCCTCTAATAGAATCCATGAATCTGTCCTTTAACTCTATACTTAAAATGATAAAACATTTTAAGTACAAATAAGGCATCAAGACTAGCCCAACCCTATGTACCGAAAATATTACAAACTTAAAAAAGCTTCAGAGTCTCCAAGATGAGATCCAGATCCTGTGTTGAGAGTCCAGTCACACCTCTGCAGGAAACTGGCTCAAGGTCAAAGTCCAGGCAGCTTCTCTGCTGGATGTGGGAGTGGGTACAGTAGGTAACGTGAAATCAAGGGACAGCATGAAAGTTAATGATATGCAAAAATGTCTAGCAGGATGTTGAAGCATTATTGACTCAGTAGTGTCTGACTCTGTGACCCCATGAACTGTAGCCTGCCAGGTTCCTCTGTTCATGGGATACTCCAGGCAAGAATACTGGAGTGGGTTGCCATGCCCCCTCCAGGGGATCTTCCTGATTGAGGGATTGAACCCAGGTTTTCTTCACTGCAGACAGATTCCTTACCACCTGAGCCACCTGGGAAGCCCAGAGGACTTTGGAGGTAGGTTGCAAGTCAAGTGCTCATTTAACCATTCAAATCAAAGAGAACAATACATCCTACACCAACGTGGCTGAGGAAGAGAAATAAAAACCCACCTGACGTGTCATCATAAAATTTTCCAGACTAAAGAAGGCTCCTTTGAAAGAGTTTATCAACATGTTGAGGGAAAAGGAAATTAAATAACTGAACTTTATCAAGATAAAAAAGGGGAGCACCTGCAGGTATTACCCTTCAAGGCAGATTGTGGCTTGGAGCAAGAAGTGGGATTTTCCTTAAGACCTACAGAAAGTGACTTTAAAAAACTAAAAGAAATACTTCAAAGAATCATTTCTTTACAAAGGCAGATTCTGTTCCCTGGAATTAAAATCTTGTGTTCTTTGGTTGAGATCTTGGGAGGTTGGACAAAATCTCTTCATCTGTGGAGAGGAGATTACAGACTTTACACAAAGATCTACCCAGCTGTGATTAAAGTCCTGCTTCTAGGCATGGAATCTTAGGTAGCTGGTGATTCCCTTGGAGCATGTGCTCCCTGATCCCTGTCCATGGGTGCTGTTTCCTCTGAGACAGGAGGGTCCCACATTCCTTCCCTGGATCTTCCCCTTAAGGGAAGGCTGTCCTCCTTTACTCCTAACCTGAATTTCCCCTTGGGTCCAAAAGAGCAGGTGTTAAAATCAAAGAAAGGGAAGTCTCTGTTCCTCACAATCCAAATCCAAATCCCCACTTTGTGATGGTGGTTGTTTAGTCGCTTAGTTGTGTCCAACTCTTGCGACCCCATGGATTGTAGCCTGCCAGGCTCCTCTGTCCATGGAATTCTCCAGGCAAGAGTCCCCACTTTAGTTAGAACCATTTTTAGGAAAGCTCTGGGTCCTATTTCAGGTCCTGAGAATGAAAAAACCTTGTGAAGAACCTCACCTCTAAGTGTGGCCCCAAAGGACTCTCCCCTTCATTGTCTGAAGGGCTTGCAGACATTGTGCTATCATGCATTGAAAGCAATAAAACCAGCTGCCCAGCCTTGTTCCCAAAGATTCATTCTAGGGCAGGAGCTTGGAATTGGAGAGGAAGTGGGTTATCCTTTCGTTTAAGTCCACTGATGTGGTGGAGAAGTTAATCCTTTTGATACATAAAGGATGTGGCTGGATCAAACCAACCTTGCCATGGATAACAGTGTTTCAACCTAGAGAAATTATTCACAAGAAAACAGCTCACAGAACTCACAGCAGAGTCAGTTAAATTGGTGTGTCCTGGAGAGGATAGAGTGATGGGGTAACACAAGAGGTGAATTCTCTGATGGTAAAGTTTTCCACCCAGGACAAGCTCCCTGAGTGATTTCACTTGTGTTCACTTCACACCTTGCCAATATTATAGTTTTCTGAACAGTTGTTATTACACAAAACAGTTTACTCATTTATGTTGTTCTTTGCATTATTTAGATAAGTAGCATTATTTTTAATTTTTTAACATTTTTGTCTGTGCTGGGTTTTTTTCATTATGGTTCGCAGGCCTCTCTTGTTGTGGTACATGAGTTTAGTTGCCCCATAGCATGTAGGATCTTAGTTCCCCCTTCAGGGATCAAACCTGCATCCCCTGCATTGGCAGGTAGATTCTTAACCACTGGACCATCAGAGATGTCCCAATTAGCAGCAAATTTTAATTCAAGAAATCAGTCTACCTTTCCCTAAAAAATACGATATTTTCTGTGAGAGAACAGCCACCAGAATCATTTGAAATGTCCAAACACTCTTCCTTTTTTTAGTGTTTTCTAGTGTGAGGAGCTCCAGGGTGCCCCCAGGCTTCTCCTCAGATGCATGAGTCCAGGATCCAAGAGACCCTTCACCCAGCCCTCAGCCCAAGAATCCAAGGTCAAGTCCAGGACAGTGAAGAAAACACTGCTCTGTCACTTGTCCTGAGCCCACTCATTGGGAGCAGTCGCTTCGAGCCTGGATCACTCCGTCCCCCTCACATTGGGAGCCCCTGCACAGAGGATGAATGGCTTAGAGCTGGCTTGAGGAAGGAGTCCCTGAATCCTCCACCTGCACTCAATAAATGAAATGAAGAACCCATTAGAAAGCATTGTGTGCAAAAATTCTCTACAAACAATTAAGTTCAGTCACTCACTAGTGTTGAACTCTTTGCGATCCCATGAACCACAGCACACCAGGCCTCCCTGTCCATCACCAACTACCGGAGTCTACCCAAACTCATGTCCATTGAGTCGGTGATGCCATCCAACCATCTCATCCTCTGTCATTCACTTCTCCTCCTGCCTTCAATCTTTCCCAGCATCAGGGTCTTTTCAAATGACTCTGTTCTTTGCATCAAGTGGTCAAAGTATTGGAGTTTCACTTTTAGTATCAGTCCTTCCAGTGAAAATTCAGGACTGATTTCCTTTAGGATGGACTGGTTGGATCTCCTTGCAGTCCAAGGGACTCTCAAGAGTCTTATCCAGCACCACAGTTCAAAAGCATCAATTCTTTGGCACTAAACTTTCTTTATAGTCAAACTCTCACATCCATACATGACTACTGGAAAAGCCATAGCCTTGACTAGACAGACATTTGTTGGCAAAGTAATGTCTCTGCTTTTTAATACGCTATCTAGGTTGGTCATAACTTTCCTTCCAAGGAGTAAGCGTCTTTTAATTTCATGGCTGTAATCAGCATCCGCAGTGATTTTGGAGCCCCCCAAAATAAAGTCTGACACTGTTTCCACTGTTTCCCCATCTATTTCCCATGAAGTGATGGGACCAGATGCCATGATCTTAGTTTTCTGAATGTTGAGCTTTAAGCCAACATTTTCACTCTCCTCTTTCACTTTCATCAAGAGGCTTTTCAGATCCCCTTCACTTTCTGCCATAAGGGTGGTGTACTCTGCATATCTGAAGTTATTGATATTTCTCCTGACAATCTTGGTTCCAACTTGTGCTTCCTCCAGCCCAGCATTTCTCATGATATACTCTGCATATAAGTTAAATAAGCAGGGTGATAATATACAGCCTTGACGTACTCCTTTTCCAATTTAGAACCAGTCTGTTGTTCCACGTCCAGTTTTAACTGTTGCTTCCTGACCTGCATACAGGTTTCTCAAGAGGCAAGTCAGGTGGTCTGGTATTCCCATCTCTTTCAGAATTTGACACATTTTATTGTGATCCACACAGTCAAAGGCTTTGGCATAGTCAATAAAGCAGAAATAGATGTTTTTCTGGAACTCTCTTGCTTGTTCCATGATCCAGCAGATGTTGGCAATTTGATATCTGGTTCCTCTGCCTTTTCTAAAACCAGCTTGAACATCTGGAAGTTCACGGTTCACGTATTGCTGAAGTCTGGCTTGGAGAATTTTGAACATTACTAGCGTGTGAGATGAGTGCAATTATGCGGTAGTTTGAGCATTCTTTGACATTGCCTTTCTTTGGGATTGGAATGAAAACTGACCTTTAAAGTTTTTTTTTTAATTTTAATTTTTAATTTAATTTAATTTGATTTTTTAAATTTAAAAAATTTTCAAATTTTTAATTTAATTTAATTTTTAATTGCTACAAACAATTAACAAGGCAAATAAACATAATGTATCATTATTGCATCCCTGGAATAAATCCCACTTAATCATGGCATATGATCCTTTCAGTGCACTTTTTTATTTGGCCAGAGTTAGGGGCCCTTCTCATGGCAGGTGAGGAAAGTCTTAATGTGTTTTACATTCTAAGGAGTTCTCAGACACACAGTGATTTGTCTAGGGGAAGAATTTCATCAACTCATGCTCTAGTTTTCTCAATTTGGAAGACCTAGATCAACTTTCAAAGCCTCAGTGATCTGGCCCAATGGTGTATCATGTAGGGGGACCATGTGGGCTTAGGGACTGGTGCTTCTAATCATGGACAAACAGCCATCCTCCCAGCCCCAGAGTGGGCAACATGTAAGCTCTATCTGATCTCAAAAAGGTGTCTTGCTCCATGAAATACTGAAGGAAATAATTTTTTTCTACCAATTGCTCTTTTCCAAGTTGCCACTCTCTTCCAGGAAGTGGCCAGGGTCAAGCTCCTCTGGGTTGGGGAATTCTTTGTCATTATCCAGCACAGAGGTCAGAAAGGTAAATATGGTTGTGACTTGAAATGTGTTATGAAGTCATGGAGCTGGAAGAAATGGTTGCAACTCAGCCCATAGATGAGGAAGCCTAGGTCCAAAGAAGAGTGGAGGCATTTCAAACCAGACAGACAAAGCAATAGGCATGGATAAATTTAATGCCAGTGGCAACGATCTTGTTAAAGTAGCCTCCCATAGCATTTGAAGTACCGAGGTCATGGGCGGTTGGCTACCAGACCTGAATCTGTCCAGCTTTCAGAGAGTCTGGACACTGGTGTCTGTACCCATCTGCTGCTCTATTTCATTACTTTAGTTTTCATTCACCTCATCTCCGCTGGCACTTGAAATGTGCAAAGTATTCATTCCCAGGGCCTTTGTAAATATACAAATAAATCTGACCTAATGAAAAAGGACCTCTTCTGAGACAATGAGAAAGAGTTCAATAACAGCTAAGGTCTGTTTTTCACTGCAGTGTAATTTGTTTCCCTTAATTAAAAAATATGGGGCAAATCATCACTATGGATCGATCCTAGCTTAAAAGCACAGAAGAGAGGATAAAATAGAAAAAAAATGGCTTTTTGGCAACAATTCAGATTAGGACCATCAACAAATGCTAAAGCTCTTGGGTAAATGCTTTAACTGTAGAATATTCACAAGATCTTAAAGTATGATGCCATAAATTTTTATTACTTATGTATTAAATGATGAAACCTCTGCAATGGGGACATCTGGGAATACCTCCTTGTTTAGTGAGGAGGTTGACATAACCAATAATGGGATACGTGATATTATGTGCCTCCATTTCCCAGTGAGATTCAGTGGGACATACATATAGCATCTATGTAGTTCTCTTGCCAAAATCATAGCCAGAATCTAATCTCTAGAAATGGGAATAAAGAAACAAAGTGAATTTATTCTTGATTACAGGATACCAAAGGGGAAAAATAACCAAATTATATGCCATTTTCTTCACTGGATACTGAATTGAAAAGGAAAAAAAAGCTATAATGGATATTCTAGGAAAGTTAGAAAAACTTACATATAGATTATATATTAGATGCTATTGTATCAATAGTAACTCCTGAGCACAAAATTTTTACTGTTATGAATGAGAAGATCTTTGTACTTGGGATATGCATAGTGGTGTATTAAGGGATGCACTTCTCCAAGTATAAAAGACTAAGTCTCATTTGCAATTGAGATTATAGTCATTTCAGTGAGATTCTGACACAGGACATGATTATGTATGTTTCTAATCTACTATGCATATACAGAGTCTCCTTAAAGGTAAATTTCTGAAATAAAGTTGTCCATAAAATGTAAAATTACTGACACCACAAATGATTTTTTGTTGAAAAAAGTGGAAGTGTCCAACTCTTTGTGACCCCAGGGACTGTAACCCACCAGGCTCCTCTGCACATGGAATTCTCCAGGCAAGAATGCCGGAGTGGGTTGCCATATGCTCCTCCAGGGAATCTTCCTGATCCAGGGATAGAACTTGGGTCTCTCACATTAACAACAGATTCTCTACTGTGTAAGCCACCAGGGAAGCCCCCCCCTCCGGCTTTTTTTTATTGTCATAGTTAACTCAAACTTCCATGGTGGCTCAGACAGTAAAAAATCTGCCTGCAGTGGAGGAGACCTGGGATAGATCCCTGGGTTGAGAAGATCCCCTGGAGAAGGGCATGGAAACCCATTCAAGTACTCTTGCCTGGAGAATGGACATGGACAGAGGAGCCTGGTGGGCAATAGTCACAACTGAATGACTAACACTTCCACTTTTTTCATAGTTAACTTAAATATTAATTTCAGGTGTACAACATGGCGATTAGATATTTTTACAGATTATATTCCATGTAAAGTTGTCATAATATATTGGCTATATTCCATGTGCCGTACATTATATCCTTGTATCTTATTAACTTTAATTTTGTACTTAGTAGTTTGTACTTCTTAATGCCCTTCCTTTATCTTACCCTTTCCATCTACCTCTCTCTGCACTGGTAACCACTGGCCTGTTTTCTGTGTTTGTGAGTCTCTTTCTGTTTTGTTGTATTAGTTCATTTGTTTTATTTTTGAGTCTGCATCAAAGACTCTTGAGATTCCCTTGGACTGCAAGGAGATCCAACCAGTCCATCCTAAAGGAGATCAGTCCTGGGTGTTCATTGGAAGGACTGATGTTGAAGCTGAAACTCCAATACTTTGGTCACCTGATGCGAAGAGCTGACTCATTTGACAAGATCCTGATGCTGGGAAAGATTGAGGGCAGGAGGAGAAGAGGACGACAGAGGATGAGATGGTTGGATGGCATCACCGACTCGATGGACATGGGTTTGGGTAGACCCCAGGAGTTGGTGATGGACAGGGAGGCCTGGCATGCTGCAGTTCATGGGGTCGCAGAGTTGGACACGACTGAGTGACTAAACTAAATTGAATAACTGAAAATGGCCAGTATTTGTCTTTCTTTATCTGACTTATCTCACTAAGCATAATACCCTTCAGGATTATCCATGTTCTGCAAATGGTAAAATTTCATTCTTTTTTTATGGTTGAGTAAAATTCCATTGGGTATATGATGTTAGCTGTTGGTTTGTCATAAAAAGACTTTACTATCGTGAAATATGTTCTGCATATCAAGTCTGTTGAAAGTCTTTTTTTTTTTTTTATCATGAATAGATATTGAATTTTGTCAAATGCTTTCTCTGCATAGGGGAAGATGATCATGTGATTTTAACCTTTTGTTTTGTTAATGTGGTATATCACTTTGATTGATTTGTGGGTGTTGAATCATCCTTGCATCCCTAAAATAAACCCCACTAGATCATGGTATATGATCATTTTTATGTATTGTTGAATTCAGCTAATATTTTGTTCAGGACTTCTCTTTGTTCATCAGGGATATTGACCTGTAGTTTTCTTTTTGAGTAGTGTCTTGGTTTGGTATCAAAATAGTGATGGTCTCACAGAATGAGTTTGGAGGTGTTCCCTCCTCTTCAGTTTTTTGGAATAGTTTGAGAAGGATAGGTATTAACTATTTTTCTCTGGCTGTGCTGTGCAGCTTGTGGGTTCTTAGTCCCCTGACCAGGAATTGAATCTGATCACCAGCTGTGAAAGCGCAAAGTCCTAATCACTGAATCACCAGGGAATTCTCAACTCTTATTTAAATGCTTGGTAAAATTCCCCTGTGAAGGCATCCAGTCCTGAATGGTTGCTTGTAGGCAGATTTTTTTTTTTTATTACTACTCATTCAACTTCAATACTAGTAATTATCTGTTCTGATTATCTATTTTTTCTTGATTTAGTCCTGGAAGATTGTATGTTTCTAGGAATGTATCCATTTCTTCTAGGTTGTCCAGTTCATTGGCAAATAGCGGTAGTATTCTCTGATGAGTCTTTGTATTTCTGTGATATTGGTTGTAACTTCTCAATGATTTCTAATTTTGTATGTTCCACTCTTAATTTTATCAATTTTCTTTTCCTTATCAAAAAACCCAATTCTTGGTTTTGTTGGTCTTTTCTATCATTCTTTTAGTCTCTGTTTTACTTATTTCCACTGTGATTTTTATTAATTCCTTTTTTATGCTGACTATAGGCTTTGTTTGATTTTTATAATTCCTTTATATGGTACCATTGTTCAATATTCCATGATTCACATTAATCAGTTACTTTCAAAATAAATATTAATACAGTTAATAGTTACAATGCCAGCTTATTAAACTGGAGTCAGAAAAGCTTGGTTCTGTAACCTTTAGAATTTAAATGAACCTATGTCTCAGGGAACATTTTAACTAGGACAAACCAAAGTACTACTTTCCTGTCTAACTCACATGGTTCTAACTCTAATAGAACCAGACCAACTTTTTTTGAATAAAAAAGTTGTCACTCTCTTGGAATAACCATTTTATTCCTTGAGTAAGTGGTGTCCTGCTTAGTAATCTCCTTCCTTCTATGTGCACTTCCTCTCCCAGATATGGGAAGTTTTCTGCCATTGTTAATTTCAATACATTTTCTGGTCCTTTCTCTTTCTCTCTTCTCTCTCTATGACTCCTATACTGCATGTATTGATCTACTTGGTAGTGTTCTATAAATCCCTTAAACTTCTTTTCTTTTTCCTCCTTTTTTATTCTTTCTCTCAATTGAATAATCTCCAATGACTTATCTTCAAGTTTGCTGATCTTTTGTTCTGCTTGATCTAGTCTATTGTTACATTCTCTAATGATTTTTTTTAAATACAAAAAGTAATCTTCAGCTCTATGACTTCTGTTTCATACCTTTTAATTTTCCCCCCTGTTGTTGAAATTCCTACTTTATTTCTTTACTGTTCTCCAGACCCCAGTGATCAACTTCATGACTCATTTTGAATGATGTTTTAGGTCAATCATACATTTCCTGTTTCTACATTTTCCTTGACTCTCTGAATTGTGGTTTGCACATTAGACAATAGCCAGTTTCAGTCTTCACTGACTAGTCACGTGGAGGAGAAGAACTTCACCAATCAGCTCAACCAGAAATTCTGGCGGTCTCTCAAACCTGTGTGCTAGTCCAGCCTGCTTCTTATGTTCTAGAAACTCCCAGGTATCTACAGCTTGCTGAGTGCTTTCTTTGCTCCAAGACAAGTAACACAGAGACCAGTTCCTCATGAAATTCCCCCACAGCTGTGAGAGGTTGGAATGCCAGATGTGCATGCCAATTCCTTTGCTCTTCGAGGAGAAGCTGAGAGCTGGGAGGGGGATTCCTGCCCAATTATATGGCACATTGCTGGGCGTGGTAGTTGTGGTAAGAGAGGATCTGTTTCTCTTTCTGGCTTTGATGTGGCTAGGTTCACATTCACTAAGGGGACAGAAGTCTTTCAACTAGTTGATATTACTCTTTCGTGTGTGAATTTTGACCGATTGTGTGTGAAATTAACCTATGTCATTGAACTTCTCAAACTGGTGGGCATACAGCTTCATAATAATCCCTTATTATCCTTTTAGTGCTCTGGGGCTTAAAGTTATGGTCCCTCTTTTAGCAATGATATTGATAGTGTGTGTCTTCTCTCGGAGTGGGGAATAGGTTACTTATGGGTTTATCAATTCTATTCAACTTTTCAAAGAATTAGCTTTGGTCTCATTGACTTTTGTCTTGATTCCTTGTTTGCAATTTCACTGATTTCTGCTCTAATTTTCATTTGTAGTTTTCTGTGACCTACTTTGGATTTAATTCCTTACTATCACTGATCTCAATATTTTCCTACTGAGGCATTCCTGGACACAATCTCTTTCAGTTTCAAATTCAAACCTCAAGTAACTCTAGGTGACATGCAGCCAAGAGAACTTTCCGGGTGAATCTCCCTAGTCCTCTGTGCTGATCACTATGAGACCAACATGACTTCTTTGGATTACTTTCCTTCCTTTCTTACATAATTAGGCACACCATAAGGAAACTCTGAGAACTGGCTCATCAAATTACACTTTTTATTAGGAACATGCACTGGAATAATGACTCTCCATTGCCATACACTAATCATCTTGTTCTGTTTTGTATTGACTACATAGTGCTACTCAACAATAGATAAACCATTAGTATATGTGATGGCCAATACAAATGTTACAGGACATGGAGAATAGTGGATACATATCTGCAGTAAAACTGCACCATAACAAGAGAGAGGTTGAGAAGTCATTCCTAGGCAGAAGATAAGGAGGAAAGGAGGTTACCAATGCCCCAGATGAGAAGGAGTTGAAGACAACATCATAAGAGACACCTCCTTACAGAGGAATGAAGCAGAGCTTGTAAGGAGGTGGCACAGAAGCGAACCCATTGACAATTGGGGTGGTGTCAATGTCCTTTGGGTCAACCACAGATTTCAAAGTAAAGTTTTGTAAAATTGTTGTCAGGAACAAAAACACCTCCATGCGGGCCAGGCCCTCTCCTGCACAAATTCGTTTTCCTGAAAATAACAAACACAGAGAGTACATACTCCTTGAACACTGTGTTTCTGGCTGTTAGAAAGAGTTGGCATGCACATCTGGCATTCCAACCTCTCACAGATGTGGGGGAGTTTCATGAGGAACTGGCCTCTGTGTTACTTGTCAATGGTTAGAAAGTAACCATTGATGAATGTTGAATGGAGAAATGTAAGCCACCACAGTTAGACAGACATAGGATGGATACACATGCTGTCCACATAATTTCATATCTTAATGGCTATCCTTATTTACAGATTTTTAATGAGCTTTGGCACTATGCCGAGTACTTCATTAACTTTTCTCATGCAATTTGATATTTCATGTTTTCATCAATCTTTTTCTTCTCCTGGAAACACACAGTATGGTTGTATTTTATGTTCTTAGTCTGATGTCCCCATCATCTTTATTTCTACTCCTCACAGCCTCTGTTCTCTGCTCTAACTACATCTTTGCCAATCTTCAACACATCTTGAAGTTTCAAGTTTTACAACACATGGTTCCTTCTGGTTAAGGTGCACTTCTCTTATATTTTCAGCACCTAGCTCAAATTTTATTTCTGAATTTTAAAGAAGTGGGTCATCTTTCCAAGCTTTGGTGACTTAGTCCAATAAAGAGCATATATCATGAGGAGGGAAAGTGTATGGGCATTGCAATTGCTACAACTGAATATAGGAAAAGAGTAGTTCTACCAGTCCCTGAGTGGGAATTTTATAAGAAGTTCCAACTGATCCCCACCCCTAAAGTGTCTTGTCCTTTGAAGTAACGAAGAAAAAAGTTTTGTTACCTGCTGAGAAAGGCATGAAGTAGTCACTCTTTTTAAAGTTACCACTCTCATCCAGGAAGTGACCAGGGTCAAACACTTCTGGGTTAGGAAATACTTTGTCATCATATAGCACAGAACTCAGTGATACTAATACACCTGTGCCCTGGGAAGAATGGATGAAGATAAACTCAATTATAAAGAAATCACAGAGCTGGAAGAAATGTTATAAGTTATTCATTCCAATCTTGTGACCTACAGGTGAGGAATCCTAGGTCCAAAGAAAGACAATGGCATTTTGAGCCAGACAAAGAAGTAATAAACAAGGAATAAGCTTAAGGCAAGTGACAGTGATATTTGAAGTAGTTAGTCCATGGACCCTAGGGTGTTAGACCTTATGAATCCATTCTGCTTATCATACTGGTATCTGTCCCCATCAGCTGCTTTATTTTACTACTTTAGTTTTCACTCATTTAATATGTGGATTATGGTTTAAAACGGGGAGACTATGTTAGAGCTTGGGATGTCTGGATTATAAGTTCATAATGCTTTTACAAACAGACTTCTCATCTAATTAATAATAACTTCTGTGATAATAACAATAAGTATAATAACAACTGCTAATATTTATCATTGCCATGTGGATTGTTTGTCTTAAAGTATATGGCAGGGTTCATTAGAGATGAATGCTAGCTTAAAAACATATAAAAAGATGAAAAAAATAGAAAAATCATTTTATAACAATTCATCTTAGGGTCACTGACTTAAGCAAAATTTACCTATTAATGCTAAAACTGTAAGGTGAATGATAAGCATGAAATTTACCAAGTTCTAGTACAATGCCATAGATTTTTATTAATTAAGTGTAAAAAAAAAGCCAGAACTTAGGCCATGGAGAAACCTGACAGATACTATTTTATTATGTGAACAACAGTGCATAACCTATAACGAGGTAAGTGATATGATGTGGCCTCCCACCTTCCCAACGAATTTCATCAGGAAACACAAAGCACCTATATAGTTGTCTTGCCCAATCATAACTGGAATCTAATTTCTAGAGAATCAGCTTGAAGAATATTTTACATGAGTATTGGCCTGGACACTTCTCAAAATGAAATGTACTGAAAGAAAACAAAGAGGGCAAGGAGAACTCATAATGGAAGATTAAAAAGTAAAGATAGCCAGATTTCGTGCTTGTTCTTTGGCTGGATATTGAATTAAAAAGGGAAAAAAAGACTATAAAGAATATTCCAGTAAAAGTGGGAAAATTTGAAATACAGGCTAGGGGGAAATCCCTGGTGGTCCAATGGTTAAGACTGATGCTTCCACCGCTTTAATATATAAAGTTATTAATAATTTTAGTCTGTGTCAATGCCTAAATTTTACTTGGAGGTGTTACATCATTCCAAATATCCATTAGGAGAAGGATGAACATTTTGTGGAAGAATATAAACATCGTCTGAAACTCAGCATTTTCTTATTTATAACAATTGATACTCAACAAAAAGTTATTGGCACTTCAAAGGCACAGATAGGTGACCACAAGTAGAAGAGGGGAAGACTTATAAAATATGCCCACAATAAGGAATATTTCTCCTCTCACTTTAGAAAGGCAACATTATCTTAATATCAGAAATCTGACAAGAAAATTTTGAGGAAGAAATATAGGAGACGAAAATTCTTTAAACAGAGAAGTTCTGAACAAAATGTAGCAAACCAAATTCAGGTAAGTGTATACTTATAATATGTATATTAAGTGGGAAATTGAAGCCATACAATCATAGCAATAGTTGCAGAAATCAATATGAAAAAATTGCATAGCAATTATAACCTACAATTCATAAAAAATAAAGAGAGTAAATTTTCCTAATTTTTAACTCTACCAAAATATACATAAAACATGCTCAGTAGTGAGAGGTTAACCTCCACTCTCCTGTAGATCAGAAATGAAACAAAGACGTAACATGTATATTAACCCAGATTACAGGGCAATGTATATAGAAATTGCAATTAATTTAGAGAAAGATTATAAGTAATGATTTTTAAATTATCAAGTTTTCTACCATTAAAATAATCAAATGATAAAAGCTGATTATATTCCCATATTCCAGATAAAAGAAATAGAAAAGACTAAAAATTTTATAAAAACAAGAATAATATTAAGCACTTGGGGGGTGGGGAACAACAAAAGATTTGCAAGTCAATCAGTACACTGAAAAATTTTGAGAGAACTATAACCTCCCCAAAACTGGAAGAATATACCATATTTATGAACACAAAGATAAAACGAGTCATGATGTTAAACCTTTCTAAATAGATCAAATATAATAAAACTGATAAAAATCCCAGCAGAGAGCTTTGGTAAATGGACAAACTAGTACTAACATTGTTTGGAAAAGTAAACAGCTAAGATCAGAAAAACAATATTAATGAAGCAGGACAAATTTGGAAGACTTACACTGCTACTTGTCAAAATCTGTTATAAAGCTTTCTAGACTAACCTGGAAACAATACACAAACCATTGAATTGCTACACATATGATTTTTGTGCTTCTTTCATCTGTGTTCATTAAGGATTGCACCCATACCGTGAAATGGGAATGTCAAGACCACTGAAATCACTGTAAGAGAAACCAGTCTAACCTTGGGGATGATGTAGTTTCTGAATTCAATGTCATGGGTCACCATATGGGGCAGACTGGAGGGGACCAGGTCAATATATCTCTGGATCTCATGGACCACAGCATCCGTGTAGGGCATGTGGCTTCTGTCCTGCATGCAGGGGCTCCGATGTCTTCCAATCACATGGTCAATCTCTTCCTGGACCTTAGCTGATAAGAGATAGTATGACTAATGCAAAAAGGAAAAACTCATATCACATTTACATACCAGTTCAGGGATTAGTTCAGTTCAGTCGCTCAGTCATGACCGACTCTTTGCGACCCCATGGACCTCAGTACACCAGGCTTCCCTGTCCATTACCAACTCCCGGAGCTTGCTCAAACTCATGTCCATTGAGTCAGTGATGCCATCCAACCATCTCATCCTTTGTCATCCCCTTCTCCTCCCACCTTCAAACTTTTCCAGCATCCGGGTCTTTTCCAATGAGTCAGTTCTTTGCATCAGGTAGCCAAAGTATTGGAGTTTCAGCTTCAGCATCAGTCCTTCCAATGAATATTCAGGACTGAATTCAGGGATACACAAGGCATTATGAAGGTGTTCCAACATCATTATAAACATCAGTTAGGACTTCCCTGATAGTCCAGTGGATAAGAATCTGCCTGCCAATGCAGGGAGCACGTGTTCAATCTCTGGTCTGGGAAGATTCCATATACTGCACGGCAACTGAGCCCATGCCTCACAATTACTGAGCCTACGTGTTGTAACTACTGAAGTCTGTGTGCTCTAGAGCCTGTTTTCCACACCAAGAGAAGCCATCACAATGAGAAGCCTGAATGCAGCAACTAGAAAGTAGCCCCCAGTCACTAAAACTAGAGAAAGTCCACATGCAACAACAAAGACCCAGCACAGCCAAAACTAAATGAATAAATAAACAAAAATTTTTAAAAAATCAGTTACATGCCCAGAAGTAAAGCCAGTCATAGAGAGAAAAATGACCATAATATAGATGTATGTAAGTCTCCTATAAGCTAGGCTTAAGATACATCTATACATACCTCTATATTAACATACATGATAAAACAAATGATGAACTGTTTCAAAATACAAACAGAACACAACCTCAAGACAGTATAGTCCTTGCTGAAAGAAAAATAGGAATCAGATATTTTTTAACAAAATAATATAGAGGTAGAAAAGTTAAATTATATATGTTTTCATGCATTTGTACAATTACAATGGTACTCTTTTCATCTTCCAATTTCCATAAGCCACCACACTGAGTTTTCTAGCAGTTTCTTCTAAAATTGATGCTATATCTCTAAATAATAATTCACTGTTTCTCTTTTTAACATACCTATTTCTAGACAATATTGTCCTATGGCAGATGAGAATTTATTAGTATAACTCCATCTCCACTTCATACAGAACACACATAACACACATAATTCCTGTTACTCCATTTCCCCCAATATATTTAGATCACAACTTTCGGCTGTTAGAATTTCATTTTATCATCATTCTGACTACAAAACAAAGCTTCCTGATCAGACAACTATGATTATGCTTCATTTTTTGTATTCTTGGACTTAAATATTTCTCTTGATTTCATCTTATAAATTTCTGCATCTTGATCTAGAATTATTTCCAAATACTGAGATAAATATTCCAAACTCCAAATAATTTTCCTTTTATAAGGAAATCTCAGATCATCAATCACTTCTCTTTTGTTTGGTGTCTCCCTTCATAGCTGCTTTATCTATCTAATCCATTTTTAAGTGGATATTTTCTATGCCTGATCCCTAGCAATAGTCCTGACACTTTCATTCTCCTTCATGAGTTCTCAAGATTTCTGGAGCCGTGACTCCCTATGACATGACTTCAAGCATTTGGATGAGAAAAGGGAAATAGTGGGTAAAAATTTTGTCAAACACACTGGTCTGAAAACACCTTTTATAAAATCAATA